>NW_024081426.1:185306-313486 GCF_003009895.1 Hyaena hyaena | reverse complement strand
GAGGGAGGCAATCCATGAGAGACTCTTGAATGCTGAGAACAAACTGAGGACTGATGGATGTGGCGGGGAAGGGAAGGGGGTGATGGGCATGGAGGAGGGCACTTGGTGGGTGCCCATATAGATAGATAGATAGATAGATAGATAGATATAGATATAGATATAGATATAGATATAGATATAGATATAGATATAGATATAACTGGGTGTTATATGGAAACCAACTTGACAATAAACTATTTAAAAAATAATTACTAAATAAATAAACAAATACCTTAATAAATTTTAGTTGTTAAGGAATGAATTACCTATTAGTAGAAATATCCAAGCAAAAGCTAAAAGATCAGTTTGCAAAGATACTGAAGAGATAGAGGTCTTACATTAACCAGAATATAAAATCAAACTATCCGTTACAACTGAATGGTCACCGTGTTGAAGATCTAATGCATTCTCATTGTTTCAATGATTATTTTTTTTTTTTTGAGACAGAGAACGAGTGAGCAAGCAGGGGAGAGGCAGAGGGAGAGAGAGAATCTTAAGCAGGCTCCATGCCCAGCATGGAGCCCCACATGGGGCCCGATCTCACAACCACGATATCATGACCTGAACCGAAATTAAGAATCTGACACTTAACCGACAGAGCCACCCAGATGCCCTTCAATGATTATCTTACTTCAATTGATTTCTACATCTATATCTCCCTCTTTTCAATTCTCACACTTTTTAAATATTTCTACCAGGATAGCCCTTGTTGTGGAATGAAGTATGCCCCCCCAAAAGACGTTGAATCTTAACCTCCACTACCTGAGAGTGTGACTTGATTGGGAAATATGGCCCTTGCAGATGATCAAATTAAGAGGAAATCATTAGGGTGAGCCCTAATCCAATATGATTGTATCCTTATAAAAACCAGAAATCTGGACATAGAGGGAAGACAGTGTTAAAAGACAGGGAAAATGAAGTTGTTGTTGTTTTTTTCTTTTAATGAAGCTTATAAGCCCAGGAATGCCTGAGGCTACCAGAAGCCGGGAGATAGATCTGAAATAGAGTCTTGCTCATAGCTCTCAGAAGGAATCCACCTGTTAACACTTTGATCTCAGACTGCCAGCCTCCAGAACTGTGTGAGAGGAGACATTTCTGCTGTTCAAGCCACCCAGTGTGGGCTAGTTTATAATGGTAGCTCAAGGAAACTAACACAGCCCTCAGCAACGCAAATCCACAGGTCATCGACCCGATTTCATTCTCCTGCCCGCCCCAGATGATCCGGTATAATTTTCTCTTCTATTCAGGCTATAATAATTCTACTATTTGCCACATTCCCTTCACCACTGTCACTATCCAGATGGAATAGATCCTTTTCACTTTATTTGCCATGTACTAAAATGTCTTATTTTTCCTCTCTAATATCTACTCCACTCCAGCCCTCCCTGCACAACATCAAAGCTGGCGTTTCCCTGCTTACTCTTGGTTCCCTGTGGCCTACACAAGAGTCTTTTAAAATTCTTTCAGTTGCCACGCAAACCCCCGTAATCAGACCCCTGTCTCTCCCCTAGGCTTGTACTAGCACCACTATGTCACTGATTGAGCTAAATTGATTTATCACTGATGACACACCTGCTTCTGATTTTTCTTTTTTGCCTCCTGTGTTGCTTTTCTCCCCTTATATATACAATTATCAAAACTGTAACTGGCATCCAAGTCCCCTTTTCTAGCTCACTTCGGTAAAGCCCAGTCTGATTACCCCAGCCTGAAATGAGCCATGAAATCTGAACCTTCCCTCATTCAGTCTAGTCTGCAACACACAATAGCAATACGTAAGCCTGCTTTGGCAATATCTGCCAACAGTAGAAACCCTATCTCGAGATATTTAACTTGTATGAGTTTAAAACATGCACAAACAAGAATAGTATAATAGCAACATTAGAAAGCATAATAATGTGACAGTATAACAGCATGATGTTATGCTAATAGAATAGTATAATAGCAAACACGAGTATAATAAAATATAGATAATGTAAATTTCCATTAACATGGATCTGACAAATTAAAAGTATATAATATATGTAACATTCATACCACAAAGTCATTAAAAACGAACTAGATCTGTATTTATTAAAATAGAAAAATGACCCCAATATAGTAGTGATTGAAGAAGCAGACAGTGCAATGGTAAGTGTAATATAATTCTATTTATTTTAAACCATATACCTGTCAATCTAGATATCTATAAGGGGATAAAACAGGTAATGAAATGTAAACTAATTTTCTCTTCTTTGTATTATTCTGTATTGGTTTGTGTGTGTGTCTGTGTGTGTATATGTATACATATATATATATACTGCATTAGTGCATATATATGTTTATGTACATATATTTGTATATACATATGTATATAAGTATATATAATAGAGCTTTATTTTTTAATGAACAATGTTTTATTAAATGAAATATTAAAGTAAGTGCACATTTCCTTAGCACATGTTGAGATGGGATTGTAAAGTTTACATGAGATTTCCAAAAATCATTGCCTGGGTACAGTTTAGTCTAAGGACAGGGGAGGAACAGTGGGACTCTGAACAAGGAACTATTAATTCAACAATAAAACATTTTAAAACATTGATAAGTTGGTAAATTTATATGGTTATAGTTCTGTTAAGAAAAAAATTAGCATTTATAAAATAGAGCTTTCTTTACTTTAGTTTTATGGAGCATTCCTTATTTTATTATCTGGACAAAGTTCCCAGAAGTCAAGGACTATGTCTTTCTCACTGTGAGAGCAACTTAGTTATATCATCTTGCTCATTGTTTTTTTACATTTTTTAAAGTTTATTCATTTCTGAGACACACACACACACATACACACACACACACACAAAGCAGAAGTGGAGGAGAAGCAGAGAAAGAGGGAGACATAGAATCTGAACCAGGCTCCGGCCTCTGAGCTGTTAGCACAGAGCCCAATGAGGGCTTTGAACCCACGAACCATGAGATCATGACCTGAGCCGAAGTCAGATGCTCAACCAACTGAGCCACCCAGGCACCCCTTAAGTACTCATTTAATAGAAGTTGAATATGTCCGTGGTAGAAATGGATGGTAACTGCAAGACGAACCAGAGAACACTCTATTCTTCTTCCCTCACATATCTGCCAACATTGCCCCTCCCATGGGGGTCTAGTGACTTCTGAAAGAGCCAAAATTCAGAGAGTAACATATAAGACCTGCTGCCTCTGAGAGAGCAGAGACAAAAATAGTCCAAAAGACAAAACTATGCTCTTTTTGACAACCCTTTGCTGGTGACTAAAGACAGAGCAGGTTCTTGGCAAATACAGTGTGTAACAATAAACTCTCTGGGTCTGGGTAGGAATGGGCAATGTAATTCCACAGGCATTACACTGGGTTTAAAAATAGGAAGCGGTTCCCAGGAGGAACGGTCCTTGTGGGTAACTGGAGTGGACACGATATGTTTCAAGTAATGGTAAAAATACATTAAATTTAGTCATTCCTTTGTGTTTCTTTTCCTTTTTTTTTTAAGTAAGTTATCAAGTCAGCTAACATACAGTGTATACAGGGTATACAGTGTAGTCTTGGCTTCAGGAGCAGATTCCCGTGATTCATCCCTTACATTCAATACCCAGTGCTCATCTCAACGAGAGCCCTCCTCAAAGCCCATCTCCCATTTTCCCCACCCCTCCAACCCCCCACCCCCAATGACCTTCAGTTGGCTGTCTGTATTTAAGAGCCTCTTATGGTTTGCTTTCCTTTCTGTTTGTAATTTATTTTTCCTTCCCTTCCTTTGTGTTTCTTTTCTCTTTCCCTAAAGCTCCTTTTTCCATTGCTTTAGAACATTTTAAAAGGTTAAATTCAAATCCTATTTTTGAGCATTCTTTCTGTAATGTGTCCCACACATGCATGTACACACATACCAACACCACTGAAGTCAGTTCTTTCCGACGATACACAGGCACCAAACTGAACTCTTAACTTTCTGTTCTATCGCACAGGGGGGAAGGTGAATGAATCCTATAATGACAGGATTATGACGACTGAAAATCCTTCACACTTTGACTTTAGAAGGCAGGATGACACACTCGTTGGTTCAGACAGTATGTACTGAACACCTGCTAAATCCCAGGCCTAAATAACTGGGGCACAAGGCTGAATAAGCCAGACAGCACTCCCAAACTCATGGAGTTGTGGTCTGATAGCAGAGATGACAAAGAAATGGGCCATTGCACTGTGATGCATCAGATACTCCTACAAAGAAAGTTAAATGTGTCGTGACAGTTCACAGACAGGAGCAACTGACCAAGATCTGAGGCACTAGGTAAGTCTTCTCAGAATTGCCATCTATTATATATAGCAAGGCCTGGTAGACAGGAAGGAGTTATCCTGGGCAGTGGGTGGCCTAATAGGAAGAGGCAGCTGCCGGTACAAGGTGCCTTGGCTGCGGAAGAGGGAGTTCATGAGAATTGGGAGGAGTGGAAAGACTGATGCTGAACAGAGTAACAGCAGCCAGATCCTGAGAGTTCTTGCAAATTGGTTAAGTTGAGAGTTCTTTAAAACAAGGAAGGAACATTAAAGTTGCCTTTTAGAAAGGCTAGTGTTGAGAAAGCGTGAAGAATGGATTCAAAGAATGCAAAACTGGAGGCTGAGAAGCCTCTTGGAAGGCTGTGGATGGGTTTGAGAGATATTTAGGGGTACAGCCAACAGAAATTGGTGATTAATTGGATGAGATAGGGTGACGAACAGGAAGAGCCCAATATGATTTCTATGTTTTCAAATTCAGGAACTGGGTAATGCAGCTCACTGAAGAGCATTTAGAAGTAGGAAGAGGAACAAATCTGGGTTGCAGTTTGAAGTCTTCTGTGATAATCAAATTAGAGATGCTTATAAGGTATATATGGTGCTTTACATCTGAGCAGTATATGAATTCGGAAAGCGTGTACATAGATGATAATGAAATGTATGGAATGAATGAGGTAGTACATTACTGACTTCCTAATAGGTATGCTCAAAAACACAACATGTGCTTAGAGAACCCAGAGAAAGAGAGAGGGAGAGATAGAGTTCATTTTCAAACCCATATCCAGAAATGTGCAATCTGAACGTCCAGACAGACTATTAATTTTTCTCTGTTTAAAATATAAATATTTACTTTTGAATTATATATGACAGGATGGTGAAGAGATCTCTCTGAGGGTCTCAAAAGCCTCAATCTGGCTCATGAAAAGGTTTACAGAGTGAGAAGAGAAGACATAAGATCAAAACCTGAGGAGCAGTAACTTTAAGGAATAGACAGAAGAACAGAAATTGGCAAGGAGGTCTGAGAAGAAGAGATGAAGTGGTAGGAAGACACGCAGGAGAGCCACGATCTCCGAAGCTAAAGGAGGCGATCAAGCCAAATGTTCCTGGAAATTGAAGTAAGAGAAGAGCAGAAAAGTTTCCGTCAGAAGTAGAAATGAAAAGAAGGTTGGTAACTTTGACAAAAGCAATTTCAGAAAAATAGCAGAGGCAGAAACCAGGATGCTGTGGGTTGGGGAGGGAGTGGGTCTTGAGGAAGAAAAGTTAACAGGCATAGACAAGAATCTCGGTGGTGAAGGAAGCTGGGAAGATGTAGAGGAGGACTGGACGTTTCTGTGACAGAAAATGGAGCTTTATTAATAGGAAGATGCCAGTAAGGAGAGAGAAAATGAAGAGAAAAGAGAGACCAAAATAGTTAAAAGAATTAAATGCAGAAGCAAACAGGAGAGATCCACCTCACTCAGGAGTGTGGTGGATACTGTTGGTACCCCACCCTAGCAGGTACACCCAACCCTCTAGCGGCTCTGAGTATTGGCTGTTAGCAGTCTAGATGGAGAATTTCCCCTTAGTCAAATCAGAACTGCCTCACAGGAGATTATGCTGACTTCCTCCCCGGGGTAGCTCCCAATGACAGATTGACAGAAGAGTGCAAAAAGCCAGCTCTCTGCCCCAAGATGAGTCCAAATCCATGATGCATATTTCAGAGCTTGCTGTGAGAGTGGGCTGAGGTTGGACTCTAGCTGGGACCGCATGTTTGCTCAGCCCCTTGCCCTGCCCTATCCTGCTTCCCTCCCTCCTTTCTGCTGAAAGAAACCCCCTGTAAATCACAAATACTGAAATTCCTGTCAGAGGCACCCCTTCTTGGGAACCTCCTCAAAGACCCATGCAAATGAAAAGGAGGAGGGACAGGAGAAAAATGCAAATAGTTTTGAGGGTTGGCGGCATTATACTGAGAGACCATTTCTCTAGTTTATGCCGTTTTCCTTATAAAGGAGAAGGTGAGGTGATGGGTTCAAAAGGTTAAGAAGATGTAGAAGGGGCAAAATATTCCCTGTGGAAGAACAGGGAACAGGAAGCCATTTACTAGGCAGATATAGGGGGATTAGTTAGACGGGGTCTATGAACAAACACTCCCATGTTCACCTTCTCCCAAATCCAATTATTTGGAAGTAACTAAGGAAATGGAAAAAGGATCTTCTGTTGTTACTGATGATTTCAAAGTTGATGATTCTTTCCTAGATGTGGAATTTCTAAATGTTATATAATAATAAATTCTGTTCATTATAAATTGGACTTAAAGATGTTCTGCTTTCATCCTCAACATTCTTTGTTAAACTATCCTCTGTGAGGTCGCCAATAATCTCTCAGCTGCTCTATCCAGTAGATACCTTTCTGTCCTTACTTTCTTTACCTCTTTAAGGCACGTGACATCATTGACCACTTTCTTCTTGAGACTTCCTCTTCACTTGCCTTTGGTAAGTCAACACTCACCTAGATTGCCTCATACTCTATGGACCCTACTTCTCATACTCTCATGGGTCCTTCTTTCTCTCCCTCTCTGCTAGGCACTGTTTACCCTGTTTCTCACTTCTCACTCTTCACATCCTCCTAGGGCGAACACATTCACTCCTACAGCTTTTTCTGCAGAGATAGCTCCAAAATGTATCTCTAGTTTACATCTGTCTCCTCAGCTCCAGGTAAATATATCACATTGTCTAATGAATCTCACCCCCTACATGTCCCTCAGAGACCTCACACTCAACAAGTCTAAAAGTCAACTCACCCTCCCTTTTAATTTCCACTCTTGCATTTCTGAATCATGGAGACAAGTCTTACCATTACTCTATATCCAACACAGAACCTGATTAGGGAGTTATCCTAAACTCTTCTCAAATTTCACATCCAATCAATCACCAAGTCCAGTAAGTTCTAATCTCTCCCATCCACTGTCCACTCTGTCATTGCTTTAAGCTAACATAGTTTTTCTTGTGGTTTTATGAGCAAAATTTTTACTGGCTGGCTAATCTCCAGGCTTCCCCCATCTTCTTCCATTTTCCTTATGGAAATCTGAGAGCCATTCCCCTGCTCAGAACATTCCAATGGTATCCAGTGTGTCTAAAACAAAACGCAAGTGCCTTAATATATTTTCAAAGCCCTTTGTGATCTGGCCCCTGGTTACCTGTCTAGCTTCATCTCTGGCCATTATTTCTCTTACATTGTTTTTCCAAATTCCCCAAGTAGTCATAGCTCTGAACCCATGCTCTGTTCTCAGTTTCATGAAACTGCACATATATTTCCTCTGCCTAGAATGATCTTTTTCTGTGTTGTTTTTTTTTTTTTTTGCTACTAACTACCCATTATCAAAAATTAGTATAGATATTACCTCTTCCGGGAAGGTTTCCCTGATATCCATCCCGACTCAGCAGCTAGTTCCTAGCCTAGGTACTACCTGAACATACTCTGTGTCCCTCTGGCATGGCATTGATGGCATTATGCTGGTGACTGGTGAAAAGCTGAAACTTCATCAAAGACCTTTCTGATTCCAGAGCGCTTTCTCTAGCTGTGGTACAGTATTGCTTCAAATGACAGCTGAAATATTTCTCAATATTGAATCCCTGAAAGGAATTAACATAAATTTCACTGTGGGATATACACATTGTAATGCAGAAAACAGCCATTTCTATACCATATTTGACTCCTTTCCATGAAACAATGAAGTGCAAAGGGCAGCTAGATATTAAAACAAGCCTTTAAAACATACCTCATCACTCATAGACTCCAGGGCAAGTTTTATTGGTTGTAATGAGGTGCAGCATAGGAAGTTCCAAATGCACCAAAGCTTTCTGGGCCCTTCTGATACTACTCACAACTTCCCTAGAAGCTTGTGAGTAGCCAAAGGCCACCATGCCTCAAGAGACAGAGGGGTTCAAATTTGACCTTCTCACTTGATACATTCTCATAAGCCCACAGACTCCAGAAGAATGTTCAGTATACATGCCTCCTCATGAAGAGGATTCTGATAAGAGAATTTTTCTTTGTTTTTTTTTTTTTTCATTTTTTTGCATTGTCATGTGTAAACTTTGATTCCAGATAGTTGCCAGACCATTGCAACCATTGCAGTTGTCCATCTGAAAGTTGCAAGCACTGTGGTGGCTGAGGAAAGAGAATTCTGTGTACACGCACAGAGGCACCCCCCTCCTTCCCTCCCTTGCCCACTCCCCAGTCCAGGCTAGTCCCTCATTCCCTCCTCTCCTCTGAGTGGAGGCTCAGAAAGACACACCCTTTCAGCCACTTGACTGTGCTGCCTTTTCTAGATGGACAGGCCCAATATTTTATCTAGAGAGCACATTTTCTTGCTTCAATTCCTCTCCCTCTCCCGCCATGGACACTAATGCTTTGAAGCCATCTGAGGATCATTTGTTGGCTGAGTGATCACATTCAGACTATGGCCTAGCAGTGACTCACACTCTTGTGGTCTCCCTGTGTTTACCGTGGACATTCTATTCCAGCTGGAGTTCCCTCTCCCCAGGAAACCTAGAGCTAAGCGATTTCTCCATTTTTCTCCTTCCACTCCAGCATCTCCATATGACCCTTTCACCACCAATGTCTTCTCAAAGGTGTGTGTGTGTGTGTGTGTGTGTGCGCACGTGCATGCATGTACATGTACTCTAGACCTTGAATCTGCAACTATGGATGGCAGACCAATCCAGCCTGTGGCCAGTTTTCATATGGCCTGTGAACTAAGAATCGTTCTTACATTTTTAAAGAAATGCAAAAAAAAAGATGAGAAGAAAATGCAAGAAGGACCAGGCATGGCCTCAAAGCATAAAAATTTTTCACCATTTTTACCCATTTACAGGAAAATTTTGCTGACTCCTTTTCTATATTAACATGTTTCTAAAGTATGAGTCTGAATTCAGATGGGCATGGACTTTCAACCCAGCTCTGCCACATACTCGCTCTTTGACACTTTTCTCATCTGTAGCATAAAGTAGTAACTCTAGTGACTACATGAAACCAAAACAGCATGCTACATGAAGTACTTAGCACAGTGGCGACTCCTAAGAAGAGCAGAATAAATAGTAGCTATTTTTTTGCTATTATTTTTGGATTCAGAGAGGTCTATTACACTTATGCACACATACGAAAAGCTAACACACAAGGAAGGCAACACAGCTTCAGATCAATATGTGAACCACATCTCATAACTATCCAGTGATTGGATCTCCTCCCTCTCAAAAAGAAGGGAGTGTCATAATAGCCATGGTTCCATGAAGAGTAGAGGTAAGACAAATGCTTCTATTCATGGCTCCAAAGGTCTTGATGAGACCTCAAGAGCTACAGTTGCTGTTCCTTTTCACCTAGGCAGAAGCCTGAGAGTAATCCTTGCTCCTAGGCAGAAACTTGAGAGTAATACTTGCTCCTCACCTTTTCTCACCCCTAATAGCCACTCAGTCAGTGAAACTTACCTAATTTACCTATTATTTTCTTTTTCTAATTTTTAAAAATGTTTTTATTTATTTCTGAGAGAGAGAGAGAGAGAGAGAGCAGGGGAGAATCAGAGAGAGAGGGAGATACAGAATCTGAAACAGGCTCCAGGCTCTGGGCTGTCAGCACAGAGCCCGACATGGGGCTCAAACCCACGAACCGTGAGATCATGACCAGAGCTGAAGTCGGACGCTCAACTGACTAGGCCACCCAGGTGCCCCAAATTACTTTCAATTCCAATCCCTTCACCCTAATGTCACTGCCATGGGCCCTCATTATCTTTTGCCCAAGCTATAGCAGAGGTCTTCTGTCTTCTTGCCTCCAGTTTTACCTTCCCCAAGCCGGGACTCACATAGTTACTGGCCTCACCCACCTAAGCCATAAAACTATCCAAACTGTGACCTTGCTAACAACCACCTCATCTCTTGCCACTATCTGGCTTGTGATTTACACTCCTACAACATCAAACCACTTAGAGTTCCCCACCTACCCTCGACTATGTTGCTTCATTCATCTCACCTTTTGTTTGTGCTATTCCTTTGACCCAACCCCTTCTTTTTAAATTAAAAAGTACAACATGCATGTTATAAAATATTTAGAATGTGAAAAAGAATTAGGATTACATAGCATCCAAATTTGAATTCCTCAGAGATAACGACTATTGATCTTTTGATGTCTTTGTTTCCATTATTTTTTTCTATGTATATGCATATACAATAACTTACCAAATTGGGGCATGCTCTCTGTTTGAATCTTGAGCTCCAGATATTACACCATTATTGTTTTTCTGACCGACACAAATTTGTATTCAACCACATATAGTCGGGTACCCTTTGCAATGTTTGTCATTTAAAATGTAATAAACCATAGGAAACTCACAATTGTGCCTTTCTCAGCCATTTACTCTTTTGGGCACATCTCTTCCACCCACTCCCAGGCATTTCTATAAGGGAAAGAATTGCTTGGACACTGCCCAGAAAAGTGTAGCATTATCTTTCACTGGGACATAGACTGAAAAAGAAATTCTGGGAGCATGAATCTTCTACCTCACCATTTTGTCAAAGTTCATTTATGGAGACCAGCTGCAATTTGGCTATGAAGTCAAATGGCCTTTCTGGGGGTCATGTGGATATCTGAGCTGACTTTGATGCCAAGTTGAAGATACCAACGTAGACCTCCCTGACTTAGGTCCCTGCTCTTGCAAACATTTGCATGAGTCTCAGTAATACCTCCATCACCAAGAAGCCCTTAAGACCAACATGATGATGCTGACTCAGAAGACACTGAGTCTCAAGAGAAACAAAGGCTCTTTAAATACTTTTTAGAAAAACAATTCCATGATCAAAAGAAAGAGGGAAATACAGGGAGAGGAAAGGAGAGAGAGAGCAAGAGAGAAAGAGAGAGAGAGGAATATACTCCCTGCTTTACTTTAAATGCAGATCATTAAATATTCTGAGACCTCCTGCATTAAATAAAACTAAAAGCTGTTTCAATTCCTAGGAGATGGTATGAGTAGTGATCAATTTTGTAGCTCAGAATTAAGACAGCCCAGGTTAATTTGGGTTTTGCCATTTTCTTGTTGTATGATTTAGAACATTATATAATATCACTAGGCCTGGGTCTCATGATTTGAAAATTGTGAACATTTTTTTAATGAACATAAAAATCTAAAAAGTGAGGATAATAATAGTACTTACCTCTTAAAATTGCCATGATGGTGAAATGAAATAATGTATGTAAAGCACATGGCAAAAGACCAAGTGCATAGAAAGCAAAAGTTATCCCACTCAGCATTCGTCAAGCATATTTGAAAACACTTTTTATTGTTTTTCAAATAATGCCTATTTAGAAACCAACGAAGCATATTTTTGCAAACCGATCTAAACTCGGAATCGGGCTTGTTTTCAAAAGTTGTGGAAAGATGGAAAGAAGTAAAAAAGGCAGGGAAAATGGAACAAGAACTTATAACTCTTTCTTTACTGTTTGGAAATTTATGGAGAATGTAATGTTTTAGAGGAAAAACCCAATTTTTAAAGACTTAAAAGGCAAATTAGACCCTGGAATATGCATGCAGTTTTTTTAGGCAATATAACAGAAGCAGCCTCATGATTAAACAGCCAGGACAGAGAAGGTAACATAACAGGCCCCTCGAATGAAGGTAAGTGGGCAACGCTTCTCCATGTAAGAGAACTCTCCCTACGCCGAGTTTGGGCTAATTAGTCTCTATTACTCTAACTCTACTCTAATATTTGGAACCAAAAGAGGGGCCAACCAACAATAAGTAACAAAGAAAACACAGAAAAGAGAAAGGACCAAGGGAGTTCCTTCTTTTTTTCACCTGGTATTTCTCCCAAAGTCACTCTTGACAAGCTTCAGAAGAGGACGGATGGGTCATCTGTTTAGCCTCATCCTTTATTTAAAAAGCAGAAAGTCAGCATTTCCAACTCCAGGATCTATTAGCAAAGTATTTTCAACATTCAGCATTCTCCATGTGTCTCCTCCACGCGCCTGCTCACACTTGCGCGTGCACGCACACACACAATTTCTTAAGACCCAAGTTTATTTTTAGGCCAGAGAGATTGGGTGTTCCAGATCAGGACCCTGTGCTCCTGAGCAGACATTCTAAAAAGGCTTCACTGCCAGATATAAAAGGCCGCTGTATAATTTATTAGAGGAACTTTCACAAAGCTCTGATTACTTTTTAACCAGAAAGTGAAAAAAATATCCAAGACTCCTGATCGGATCCAGTATTGCACTTGGCACATGGGAAGCTGTAGGGGCTAGGAATTCTCAGCACTGCCCAGCTCTCCAGCCTGTGCATCCCAGCACGCCATGAAGGAGGGTCCGATTAGCTGGCGTTCAGTCTTCACCCTTCCCTGCGACGGTGCAATTCCGTTTCCCTAAATAATAGAGGAGATTGGGCCAAAGAAAACTCAAAACAATATACTCGTTTAATAGCTCTAATGGCCCTGCTGAGGCCTGCCAATGAAAACGCTGGCTAAATTGTTCCAGAGAGGCCTCTACCGGAGCTAAACAAAATCTGCCAACTCCCTACCCACCACGTCCTCCTTACTGCCACTCAATCTTTTTTTCTTCCTCTTATTTTTTTTTCATGTTGGCCTTTTTCAAGAGGAGTATGTAAAATACCCCAAAGAATGTTCTCGTTTCAGTATGTATTATGTTTGGGGTACAGACTCATGTTTACTTTTCATGGATATGGTGAGCATATTTTTCAAACCAAAATCAAGATGTGGTTTTATAGTATAAGGGCACTTTGCAAAACACTAGAATAGAATATTTGAAATCGTGACTGTTTGCAAAAATCCAAGTAGGGTCAACCTTCATTATTAAGGATATAAGCTCGTCAGACATTGGGTGTTGTATTTTCTTTCAAAAGTCATTTTTTGAGAACTTGCCATTTCTTAGCACTGAGCAAGGCACTTGGGATGACATGGAGAGGATTTAATTTTTTTAAAAAAAGTCTCTGTCCTAGATAGTAAGCAACAAATAATCTCTACCCCCTCCTTTCCCAAGGAAAAGGGTCATGGTGACCCTTTCGGGCAGATCTAAAGAAGAGACTCGTAGGCAAGAGAAAAGAAAGAAAAATGAGAAAGAAGAAAACTTGGGATCAGAATTTTTTAAGACAGAAGGAAAAGAGTATTCATAAAGAGAAATTAAGATGTTCATAATAAAGGAAGGCCACCAACAATTGAATCAAAAACCACTAAAAGCCACTATTAAACACCAAGACCACCCTTGTCCACTAATATAAGAAAAGCAATTAAGGGGAGCCTGGGTGGTTCAGTCGGTTAAACGTCCGACTTCAGCTCAGGTCATGATCTCACAGTTCGTGGGTTCAAGCCCCGCATCGGGCTCTGTGCTGATAGCTAGCTCAGAGCCTGGAGCCTGTTTCAGATTCTGTTTCTCTCTCTCTCTCTCTCTGACCCTCCCCTGTTCATGCTCTCTCTCTCAGAAATAAATAAAACATTAAAAACAATTTGTAAATAAAAAAAAGAAAAGCAATTAAAATCAGACAGTTGGAATTAGATCCCATGCCCACTTACCTTTGAATATCAAGAGGAGGAGGAGACAAATTCTGTTAAAGTCCTTCAAAAGAGTATGATGCCATCACTAGGATTTGGTAGGTATCTTCAAGCTTTCTTAATACAATTCCTATTAAAACTACAAGAGTCCCCTCTTTTTACCATAGTTCATGTGGCATACAAAAAACTATGATGCCACTTTCCACTGGTCCCATATTGATTTGATCACAAGTATTCATGCTTTGAGGAATCTGTTGCATTCATTCAATGATTCAAAAAGCAGAGACTGAGCATGTGAAAAATGCTACTCTGTGCATTGGTACAGGGGAGAGACTGTGCAGGCAATGGGGACAGCCTGGGCATTGAAGCAGTGTAGTGAGTCTTGTGTTGAAGACCTTTTATGCTTTTGCTCTTTGGCTGTTTCTTCCCCTGTCCCTCTGCAAGTGCCCTGATCCAGCTGAATGGCATTTCTCTCCATTCCCTCAATACAACCAGAAGTTTTCTCCCAACTTTCACTCATGCTATCCTTGGTGTCTGAAATCCCCAATCTCCACCTATCAAATCTCTATCCATCACCATCCAGGTGAATTTTTATCTCCTTTACAAGTATGACCTAATTCCTACCTCTTTACTCTTGTACGATATCTACCATGAAGCCCGTGCTCTATTTTAACTTGTAACCATACCTTACCTTGCTTTCTGTTTATATTTGTATTTGTTCCATGGCACACTATAAGTTCATTACATCTAGCCTACTTTTTAAAAATATAACTTACTTATTGTCTCTCATTAAGAACAGTTGTTTTTTAATGTTTTATTTATTTTTGAGAGAGACATAGACAGAGTAAGAGTGGGGAGGGGCAGAGAGGGAGACACAGAATCTGAAGCAGGCTCCAGGCTCTGAGCTGTCCTCACAGAGCCCGATGTGAAGCTTAAACTCACAAACTGTGAGATCATGACCTAAGCTGAAGTCGGACATTTGACTGACTGAGTCACCCAGGTGCCCCAAGAGCATAGGCTTTTACAGAATGCACTCAACAATTATTTATTTTCTAAATGGATAAACCTAGGACTTTATGTGCCAAAAATGTGTCACATAATTCACTGAGAATCTCCAAACTTTTCTGTGCATCACAATTACCTCTGAGGTTTGTTAAAATATTTGAGTAAAAGTCCAGGCATCAGAATTCTTAAAAAGCTTATGATTCTGATATACAACAAAATCTGTGAGGCCACAATTTTAAAAATAGAAAACATTTTCAGACAATGATTCTAAATATCTAAGTTCCACTGAGAAGTTAAAATCAGTCCTCCAATTCTACCAACTTTCCCATCTATAAGGCTATGTCAAAATTGTGTTTATTTGCCCAACTTTCCCCCTCAAACCTTCTATTCAGTTGGCTACCCTAAGTGACTAGCAAGTGTAGTTGACCTTTTACAACACAAGTTTGGACTATGTAGGCCCACTTACATGTGGATCTTTTGTAGTACAGAATTGTACTTTCTTATGATTTTCTTGTGTTTTCTCTAGCTTACTTCATTAGAATAATACAGTATGTTATATATATGTAACATACAAAATATGTGTTAACTGTTTATATTACCAGTAAGGCTAATTTAAAGCCTACCCAAGTTCCTACCCAAGTTCCTACCCAAGGCTCTGGTCAAAAGTCAGCTATTAGCAATTAAGCTTTTGGAGAATCAAAAATTATACATGGATTTTTTACTGCATGGGGTGGGGTGGCACCCCTAACCCCTCAAATTGTTCAAGGGGCTACTGGGTACCCAACCTTCCAAGAAAGCATTTGTTCAGACAGATTTGCTAGCTATTTAGATTTACAGTTTACCGAAGTTCCAATACTGGATACTAGTCCTGGCTGTCTAGATTAGTACCTGGGTAATCTTAGTTTAAACCATGTAAATCCTCAAGCCTCATTTTCCCTGATCAAAATATGGAAATGAAGAAAAGAGGCAAAAGTCAATATTGTTGTAATAATCTAGGATTATTCCTGCAAACCGAGGAAGCTGCAATACAAGTTCTTCACGAATTTACACGACTATCCCTTTACAGTTCCATTTGTTGACAGTGTCCCTTTCAGGTTCTCAGTAGTAGAGTGCATTGGTAGGAAGCCATTTTATGTAGGTGCCACAGAGAGAGGAGAGAGCAAAGCTGTTTCATGTTATTTACTCTGATTCCCCAGCTTCAGAATTGATGACAAACTTCACTTGGCACTCCTGGATCTGTGGGTTCTGGGTCTCCAGGAGTCATTCCTGGTAACGTCAGGTTAACCCAGGGCATTTGGCAGCACCGTACGAGGTGCTATGAGTAACATCAGTTTTGCAACCTCATTTGTCATATAATTAAATTATTATATAATGAAAACTATGTACCACACAATAAAATGTTCATTCTCCTACTGTGGTACAGTATACTTAAGCATAAAACAGCCACAAGGGAAGATTGGAAATGACATGGAAAGGTCAGCCTTAAAATTATTTTAATTCATTTAGAAAAAAAAAAAAACAATAAAAAGAAGAACAAACCCGGGAAGAATTAATTTCTAAACCAAAGGGACCAAGGAAAGTTGAGTGGAAAACAGGAAATTAAGAGAAGAAAAAACAAATACTAGGACGAGGGAACAGAAAGAGAGTGGGCTGTAGAGATGGGACCATTGTCACAAATTCTCATGATAAATTATAGAAGGCTGCCACGGAGAGTCATTAACATTTGCTATTATTCTAAGATGACCGGCCAAACTTGAGTATTCACGGCATCAGCATGTCATTGTGGTACTCTGAATGTCTGAGAGTGGCTATAGGGCAATGTTTCCAAACACTGGATTGTGGCCCACTATTAAGCTGTAAAATAAATTTAGTGGGTTGGTAACCAACATATATTTAAAGAAAGAAGAAGAAGAGAAAGGAAAATACCAGCACGCATTATATGCTGTTAACAGTAAGTATTGCACTTGGGAACTTTGGGGTTGCACATGACATAAGTATGCACACATTCATTCTGGACTGCCATGCAAAATGGTTTTCTAACTGGGGGGGTCAGGATTTTTAAAAAGTGAAGGCTTCTGCTATAAGAGTTGATTGTTCCACTTTCTAAATCATATTCTGTCTTCTTAGGGAGCTCCTATTCTGCTTCCTGTCCTCTGACATGTGAGAACTCCCCCAAATTTAGTCCTTAGTACTTAGCTGCACTCTCTACGTCCATGCTACCCCTTGGAAATTTTAACTACACCTACCAATTTTAAGAGGATCTATATGAAACTTCTATTTCTTAAATTCATCTCCTTCCAAACTACAAATAACTAGCTTCTGTCACCTACTGGATAGTGCTTCATTGTCACTCCCAAAACCAATGTATCTAAAGTAAAATCACTCGAATCTGAGTCTCATCATACCATCATCATCTACTGACTGTGTCACTTTGGGCAAGTTATGTAATCTCTGAAGGCTTCAATTTCTTTATCTGTCAAATGTAGATAATAGTATTTTCTTATGTTAAATACAATAAAGTATATTGACAGTAATAGCTCTTGGAATATATTAGGTGTTTCATAATACCTAATATATTTCCCTACTCCCTCAAACCAAATTCCTCACCAAATTTCCAAATTTTTACAAGATGCTGCATTTCTCCAACACCTGAATTACTGGAATAATTCTTGACTCCTTGCTCTCCTTTCACCCCCTATCACTCACTAAGTCCCGTTGATCCCATCAGCTTCAACTTTCTCCCAAATCTTGGCGTCTCTCATCTCCTCCAGAACTGGCGTCACTTGACTCCCAGACTGAACCCCATCTACTACTCCTGTTTTTTGGTGCAAGGTGGGAAAGCTTACCAGCAAGCCATTCATCTAGGGGTGAGCATTAAGTTACTCTCATGAAGTACTCCTGCTGCTGCTCCCCATACTAGCCAGGTACCCTTCAGCAAGGGATCTATCTCTGTGTGCTTTCATGTCCTAGTCCGTAAAAATAGAGATATAGGTCTTCTTAACCCGTTTACTTATTGTGAAGATTAGATATAAAGCTCTTTGACCAGTGCCTGGCACAAAGTAAGTGCTCAGTAAATACTTCTTCCTCTTCTTCCTGCTCCACCTTCATCTTATTGCATCTATGGTTGTTATTGCTAAGATTATTACTCTCATATATCCTGTTTCTACTAATTCACATCATTAAGTCCTCCATAGGTCAGTGGTTTCCAAACTTTGTTCTCAGAGCCCTAGGACCCTGTGAGATGGCTCAGGAACTGGGGCAGAAGGATACAGTACGCTGAGAGGTGTGCTGACAGGTCACAAACAGAAAAGTTCCTTTGTTCCCTTTGGGGGCTGTTTATACTCAAATGCCCTACTGTACTGTTATGATCATTAAGCAAAATAGCTCCAGTGCTAAAACCAAATGTGAACAATCCTCTCTGAGAGCACTATCAGCACCCTCTGACTGAATTCACTGTCTTACCCCCACCCCATCCATCCTGTTAGACATTCATCTTTTTTAATTATGATACTTATTTTTATTAAAATTAATTCACATATCATTATTTTAATTACCTAAGGAGTCTCTCATTACACATTTTAACTTAGGAAAAATAGAATCAGCTGGAAAGAAATAAAAGAAAATGAACAAAAGTATGAAAAGAGGAAGCTATATAGAAAGAAGCAAGACTTGATAGAATATGTAACCCAAGATTTTTTTCAAATGCAGATGATTTTACAGTATTTAAATCTATATCTATGGGAACCAAATTGCTATGAGGGAAAAGAGTAACCATTCAGAGCAGGTCATGACAGCAGTCGCGTTCTCCAAAATACCCACGGGTCAAATGCCCTAGAGTATTGTTATGATCATTTCAGGTTTCTTATTCTTTACAAAGCCTACCATAAGTTGTGATAATTTTATTTTATTTTTTAAATATAACTAATTGTCAAATTGGTTTCCATACAACACTCAGTGCTCATCCCAACAAATGCCCTCCTCAATGCCCGTCACCCACTTTCCCCTCTCCCCCAACTCCCTTCAGCCTTCAGTTTGTTCTCTGTATTCAAGAGTCTCTTATGGTTTGCCTCCCTTCCTCTCTGTTTGTAACTTTTTTGCCCCTTTCCCTCCCCCATGGTCTTCTGTTGTTTCTCAAGATCCACATATGAGTGAAAACATATGGTATCTGTATTTCTCTGACTTACTTCACTTAGCATAATATCCTCCAGTTCCATCCACGTTGCTGCAAATGACATTTGGTTCTCTGATTTTCTTTACATGCAGCGCCCTCCCCTCCCAAATTTCAAAGTTGAATCAGTCCCAGCATTTGTTCTTCTATCCAGGTTTCTGAGGGCTGATTTCAAAAAAATAAAATAAAATACACACAGCCACAAAGATTGGTGTCTCTACTAATTCCTGGTCTTCAACCTCAGTTAAATGCTCATTACTGCCTAGCAATCCAACGTAAAGTCCCTTCCTCCATTTCCTTCACTATTGAAAATCCTTACTCCATCCCTAGACCATCTACCAAGCTAAATCCCACTCAATCTTGGGAGGTCTGCTTCCCAACTTCATGAGAAAACAGAAGCTACACGGCAACGCTCCTTCCCAACAACAAACACTGCAAGCATCTTCTCTCTGCTGTCACTGTAACTACCTTCAAGCATTTGTCATTTCTTCTGAGAATTACCAAAATAACCTCTATGATGTCTACATCCAATCCAATCACCATACTTCTACAAAACATTGTAATTAATCTTGCCACATTATCCATTTAAATAATCTTCAAGGTTCACCAAAGCTTAGCACATGAAATGCTTCATTATCTGTTCCTTGCCTAAATCTCTGGTATCAAGAGGGTTTCCCCCAATATATTCTTTGCTTTAGCTTCCCATTCCTTGATTGCTATGTCACATATGTATTATACAAAATTATTTTGTCTAGCGTATCTTTATTTAAAAATAAATATTTTATATAAATATATAAGATACTTAGAGGTAAAGCTAGAAATAAACATATTAATACATGTATTAAAAACCTTTACCTACATAACTCTTTCTTATCACTCCAAGTTCATCACTTAGGAAAGCTTTCTCTACCCTTCCTGTTTGATGTAGATAACTCATTAGTACTAAGTATTGATCACATTAGTTTGCAAGCTTTTGAAGTCAGGGTCTACCTCCCATTTAACTGTGTCCGTCCAGTGCTTAGCACGTTGGTTGGCATGTTCAATAATGTTTTAAGGATCTTGTACATTTTCCAGGAAGCCTGTTCTCTCTTTCTCCCCAGTCTTTGTTGGATGATACACCCAAGTGCTTCTAGAATATAATTGGCATACTCTGTCATAATACCAGTCATGCTGCGTAATAATTATTGCATTTGTCTTCATATCCCAGTGTCCTCACCAATGCCTGGCATGTAGTAGACGTTCAATAAACACTTGCTTAATTAGAGAATATATTAGCGAGAATGAATATGTGAATGAAAGTCTTCATCATAGGACCCAGTCTCTTCCAGGGGCACCTGGGTGGCTCAGTCGGTTAAGTGTCTGACTTCAGCTCAGGTCATGATCTCACAGTTCGTGGGTTCAAGCCCCGCATTGGGCTCTGTGCAGACAGCTCAGAGCCTGGAGACTGCTTCAGATTATATGTCTCTCTGTCTCTCTGCCCCTCCCCTGCTCTCACTCTGTCTCTCAAAAATGAATAAAAGTTAAAAAAAATCTTAGAGACCCAGTCTCTGCCTTATGTCCCTGTTCTAACCACTGAACTTGTACCTGTGTCATGGTCTCTAGATTCATTTCCTTTATTACCTGCTGAGTACCCCAACTCCACCCAGAGCTGGACCCCAGCCTAATTCATACAGAGGTCCCTTTCACAGTCCAGAATTCTAAATTCCACCTTGATATCAGAGGCTCTGACAATCTCAGCAGATATTAGTCACCCCTGGCCTACCCGCATGTCTGGACTTCCAAGGACTCATACATGATATACTGAAATCTTCCATCAGTCCTATGATCACCCACTTGAATGTCCAACTATCTAATATTTTGATCCATAAATAAATGACAAATAAAGTTACATTTCCTTTTAATGGGATAAATTCTGAGTTGGTTGAAATTATAGAAAGAATGTTTTACTTCAATAATTTCAGGCCATTATCAACTGGTGGAACAGCTTTCTGAGGGACTAATTTTCTCCTAGAGACTCTGAATTCATAAGTCTTTTGTGTCTACCTACTCAAAAGGAGGCTGGCTCTGATATTGTAACTTTCTGTTAATATCAGAGGGAGTTATTGGAGTAAATGTCTCTCTCTGGGAATATACTATAAACCACTAAAGATGGGGGTCAGGTTGGTCTGTTTACACCAATTCTTGATTGCTTTTCCATTGCTGGGGAAGACCTTAAGTTTTATGGGTAGTGTAAATCGCAAGTATAGTCTAGGATTCCATATTCAGCTCTTAACATAAAAGACCTGTCAAATGCAATACATCTTGGGAAGAGCAGAACCAGAAAGAAAAACTGAATTTTAACTGTAGGCAAGCTCTTTAAAGAGTGGAGACTGCAAATCCTTATTTAATAATGACAGTTTCAATTTCAGATGATAAGCCAAATGAAAAGGCAAATATAAGATTATCTTTTTAAAAGAAACTTTAAAAACCAGCCCACACAGGCTCATTTTGCTTGTGGTTATCAACGAGAGATCAATCTGTGCTTGTATATGCTCAAGAGACAGCATTCATTCAAAAAAAATATTCAACACTAATCAAATAATGGCATTATAAAATATACAAACACTCACAGGGTGCCTGAGTGGCTCAGTTGGTTAAGCATCCAGCTCTGGATGCCGACTCAGGTCATGATCTCAGGGTTCAGGAGTTCGAGCCCTGCGTCGGGCTCCATGCTGATTGTGTGAAGCCTGCTTGGGATTCTCTGCCTCCCTCTCCTCTCTGCTCCTCCCCTTCTCGCTCTCTTTCAAAAAATAAACTTTAACAAAGAACATACAATCACAAAAGGCTTTTGTTCTCTTTTATTATATTTTTTACATCATGCTCTATTCATCAATTAGACTGGCCTCATGTAGGCCCTTATGCTGTCCAGATCCTACTACATTCCGCTGGTCCATTTTCTCTCCTGTTCACCTAATAACTACTTCATATCTTTTCTCAGCTCAAACGTTCAACATCTTTTTCACATCTTCACTCTTAGCTGATGACCTTAATGTCTCTTTCATACAGAAACAAAACTGAAAACATTCAGACAGGCTCCTTCCACGATATGGAATCTAACTACCCCACCAGACTTTCTGCTTTGCTTCTACAGTGAGTGAGTAGAGTCGGCTCGGACCTAAAGCCCGTCTCCCTAATGCTCTCTAGATTCTATCCCCTTGCACCTTCTCTATGATATCTCTTGGAAATTCTCCCTAAGCCAGATTCAATCTGAAAACAACATGCTTCCAGGTATCTTCTAAATTTTCCTTATCAAGAAGGATAAATTACACTATGACAATAGATACTTAAAATAATGAATAATGTCTAGATTCTTTTCATTTTATTTTATTTTAATGTTTTTATTTATTTCTAGGAGAGAGAGACCGCGTGAGCAGGGGAGGGTCAGAGAGAGAGGGAGTCACAGACTGAAACAGGCTCCAGGCTCTGAGCTGGCAGTCAGCACAGAGCCCGACACGGGGCTCGAACCCACGAACCGCGAGATCATGACCTAAGCGAAAGTCGGACGCTTAACCGACTAAGCCACCCAGGCGCCCCTTTTTTATTTTATTTTTTAATGTTTATTTATTTTTGAGAGAGAAAGAGACAGTGCGAGTGCACAAACGGGGACAGGGCAGAGACAGAGGAAGATACAGAATTGATGCGGGGCTCAAACCCACAAACCATGAGATCACGACCTGAGCCAAAGTCAGACGCTTAACTGACTGAGCCACTCAGGTGCCCCTAGATTCTTTTTTAAATAACATCAAAAAAAATTCAGTTTATACACACCAACCAAATTAAACCAAAACCTGGAGGTAGGAGAAGGCGCGTGGAACGGGTCTAGAGGCCTGTGTCTAGTCCTTGTACTTTGGGCAACTCATTGAATGTCTCTTAGCCTCAAAGGATTAGAGATCTCTGTGGTCCCATCCACCTCTCAGATTCTTCTCCAGCACTTGCATTCTTTCAGGCACTCAGCTTTTTTGAAAGCAATTTATGGGTGACAAATTGTTGACTTGATCCAACTGTTTCCAGAAATACCTGGTTATTTTTTTCCACCGTTTTTTAAGTTTTTATTTTAATTCCAGTATACAGTTAACAGACACTGTTATATTAGTTTCAGGTATACAACATAGTGATTCAACAATTCTATACATTGCCTGGTGCTCCTCATGACTTGCATTCTCCTTAATCCCCTTCACCTATTTCACCCATCTGCCTACACCTGCTCCCTCCCATCAGTTAGTTCTCTATAGTTAAGAGACTGTTTCTTGCTCTCTCGCTCTCTCTTCCTCCTTTGCTTGTTTGTTTTCTTTTTCAAATTTCACATACGAGTGAAATCATATACAGAATACCTAGTTATTTGATGGCATTTTGGATTTGATGCCGAAGCAGTGGATATGTACATACAGAATCGTACATACTAGTAACGAACAAGAAAATGCACCATCCTGTAGCTGAATCCCTTAGAAAACTGGGTCAGCCTTTCTCTTGGCGCCCAATACCATAGGTCTGAATGTATAAGCCCGAATCACTAAAGAAATGGGAAGAAATAAAGGAAGCTCCTCAGATACAGGAAAAACAAAAACAAACAAACAAACAAACAAAAAAAAACAGGTGTGATCTGAAGGCTACCCATGCATCCAATCTTATTGTCAGAAAAGGAGAGCATTTCCTTCTCACTTCTCTGAGCACCTGGCCCAGAAATGGAGTAGACTGTGCATCACTCTCTATGGTCTGAACAGGAAGTTTCTAGCTGTCTTTTTGAATCCTCATTGTAATCAGACATATTCTTTTCCCATCCCTGAAATGTACTCATGTTTGATCTCCATGTGAAATCAATTCCAAGGTATAATTTCCAAGATACTAAGTTTTAGTTTTCTAAACCCAATGACATTTCTGATAAAAGGTTAGTCTCCAAAATATATAAAGAACTTACAAAATTCAACACCTCCAAAACAAATTATCCAGTTACAAAAATGTGCAGACATGAACAGACATTTTTCAAATTATAGTTTAAATGGCCACTATCATAAATCCTCTTGTGGGGTGCCTGGGTGGCTCAGTCGGTTAAACGTCCAACTTCAGCTCAGGTCATGAGCTCGTGGTTCGTGGGTTCAAGTCCCACGTTGGGCTCTGTGCTGACAGCTAGCTCAGAGCCTGGAGACTGTCTTCAGATTCTGTGCCTCTCTCTCTCTCTGACTCTCCCCTGCTCATGCTGTCTCTCTCTCTCTCTCAAAAATCAATAAAACATTTAAAAAAATAAGTAAGTAAAATAAATCCTCTTGTAAAAGAAATAACCATCCTCAATTATCTGTCAGTTTTGCTTTTCCAAAACAGGGACACAGGTGCACATTACAGCTCATTCAGAGATTTCCACCCAAAGGGTAGAAGGCAGACATATTCTTTAGTCATCTCGGCAATAGAAATGTTAAAAAGAAAGATCTCAAAATAAATTTAGATGATCTGATGAATATGTTTAGCAGAATAAATGACTGTCGCACAAATGCATATAGGAAGATTCTATTTACACAAAGTTCAAACATTTATTCCTAAAATAATTTATTCCTAAAATAAGCATATTTTAGGAATACATGCATGGATAATAAAACTATAAGGAAAGGTACAGAAATTATTATCACAAAAAATAGAATAGCAGGGAAGGGAGGAAGGGGTGCTATGAGGCATGGAAGGGTGAACATAGGGCTCTGCTAAGCCACCAGTGATCTGTATCTCACATGCATGGGGGAGGCAAACTCTGTAATTATTCTTTAAATCAAATATGCATGTTTTATACACTCTTCTCTCATACAATGTTTTATAACAAAGAATAAATATCAACTCTATTTTTGAAATAAATCTGACTTCTTATACTGTTCAGTTTGGGAAAATAGTGAGATAAAAACATGGGAAGGAGACTCATACATGAACAACTATGAATTATATCACTGATGTATTGGTTCATTTCTCTTATATGACTGATGGTAGATTGTGTATGTGAGTGTGCATTTTTGGGAGGTTGAGGACTATTCATTTATCCATCAAGTCATTGCTTCAATCAACATTTCTTTAAAATCTATTGGGGCGCCTGGCTCAGTCAGTTAAGCATCCAACTCTTGATTTCGGCTCAGATCATGATCTCATGCTTCATGGGATACAGCCCTGTGTCAGGCTCCATGCTGACAGTGCAGAGCCTGCTTAGGATTCTCTCTCTCTCTCTCTCTCTCTCTCTCTGCCCCTCCCTTGATTGTTCTCTCTCTCTCTCAAAATAAATAAATGAAACTTAAAAAAAACTATAAATGTCAGGCACAGTATTAGGCAGTAGAATTACAAAGATGATCAAGACACGAGCCCTATTCTAGAAGAGTGTACAGTCTTGTGCTAGGAAACCACTACCTTTCCAATTTGCCAAAATGACAGCCCTTTCCTTCCTCCCCACTCTTCCTAGTTGGAGCTTTTGATGCCTGTTGTCTTACTCTCTAGTTTCCAAGCCAACTATCTGGACACGAGTTCCACTGACAGCCTTAAGGTCCATCACTTGGTGGAGGGCGGAATTGATCGTGCTGTCAGACTCAGTGCCATCAGGGCAGAGTGAGCTCTGGGCTTCTGGCTCCTGAGATATTACCTAAGTCTACTAGACAGTTTCCCTTCCTAGCACCAACCTTAAATTCCTCTTGCCAGCTGGGTTGCCCACTCACCACAGCCCTACTCTGATTTGAGAGACTCAGCTTTCCTCCTGTGGTTATCAGTATCCTGATAAGGCTCAGTACTCTCAGCTACAGGGTCCACTACCTATTGCTGATACCCACTCATTTGTGTCCCCCAAGCAGTCTTGTGCCTGACCTCATGAGGCTCATCCGACAACCTGGTTAAGTCCCCCAGTCCCAGCCCTGCCAAGTTCTCACTCTCCCTCTGCCTCTCTCCTGAGCAGTCTCACTAGGCTTTGCTCCCAAATGGCCTACAACCATGATGACAAGGTGATAAATATAATAGGGATGTTTACAAAGTGATACAAAAGCACAGAGGAATGATGAAGGGTGGAGATGGGAGTAGAGGAAACAACTAAGCTGAGTCTTCATCAGAAGTGTTCAAGATGAAAGAACAAAGGAACTTTCCAGCAAGGAGGAACAACTTCTTCAAAGGCATAAATATGGGAAGAAGCCTGACATGTTTGGACAATAATGAGGAGTTTTATGCATTCAAGGAATGATGACAGACGTGAATAGAACAGTAGATAAGAGGAAGATGAAGAAAGATCTTACAGCCTCACTAATAAAAATGTGCCCTATTTGGCATACATTTAATTTATTCTTGTCACAAGAACGATGAAGTAAGTCACCTGAAACAAAGTAATGCTTTGTGTTACATGGGGATTAGCGTGGACTCACACACTCTCATATTTTATAAGGCTTAGCACTAACTGAACTTTTTTAGTACGACTTCAATCATCCACACATCTCCTTGGAGAGGTGATAGAATGTGCAGTGATTTTAGTGGACTTAGTTAAGGTCACAAAATGACGCAGGAGCTCAGGTGATGCTCTGGACAGTACTGGTGAATATATTTAAATTGAATCAAACAAAACCTGATCCATGGAGAAGTCTCCCCAGAGTTCTATAAACTCAGTTCTATTTCTTTGAGTGCCAGGACAGCTCTCTCCTGTCCCCCTGTAGAAAAGACAGCTGTTCAGGGCGGGAGGTCTGCCCCAGGGACAGTCCCAGGTGAAATGAGGACTGGCTGTTTTTCCAGCCTGACCGTAATGAAGGTTGGCTCTAACCCTTCCTGGCATTGCTGGAGTTTACACTATTCATTTCAACGGCCTTCTGGCTGCCAGAACCCCTTTACTGCCCAGGGATCCACTCGGCCAATAGTGAATAATCAGAGACACACACAGACCTGTTCACCTCTCTGAATTAGAGACACACTGACAACCAGCAGAGAGGTCTTTGTTCAGAGCAGAATGCAAATGGGGAAAACATCAGGCCAGAGAGTGGGAATTGAAATGCAAGTTCTTGAAATAGATGGAAAAATATAGTAACAATAAAGGGAACAAAACATCTCAAGCTCTTCATTTGGTCAACAACTGCCCTGATCACTTTACCCCATTTTTATTGTTCTCAGACGTAGGTGGGCATAGCTGGAGTTAACGAGAACAGATGACTTTAGAAATTCTATTACATTGCACAGAGCATCCCGTCATGTCCTGCCAAGTCTCTGTACTTCGGCTGCACTCAACGTCAAAACCCTAACCTCAGAAGGAATCTTGCATTCTTACGGCTTACCATCATCAAGTACGTTAGTATGGTACTTCCTTCAAGATACCTTGATAGCGTGCGTGTACACACACACACATACACACACACACACACACAGAAAAATGATTGATTAGTAGGTGACCTCCAGAAACAATTCTTGGCCTAAGGTGGTCATTCTAGAGCCCATGAGATCTTTAGAGCTCACCCTTGGCCTCCTTAGATTAGTTTGTATATTTATACCTACAACAAACTTATTTAGCACAAAGGTATTGAGTACCTACCATGTTCCCAATGCAATATTATTCAAGTCAAACTGTGTGGGATTCTGATTGTTTCATATATCAGATAAGGATAATACTCATCTCTCTGAATGATAATTAAAAATATAATAAATTCAGAATACTTACCTCAGTGCTTGACACAAAAGCAGGGCTTCATAGTCACTCCTTCAATTATGGCAGTACAAAGACAAATCTTCCTTCAAGGAACACATGGTGTAGATTGTGCCCGAAATCACCCCAGTGTCCTCAAAATACTATACACTGGGTATGAGCCACAGCTACTTGGCCCTTCATGGGCTCTGTGAGCAGAACTGAGTCGGAGTTAACCTTACTTCTCAGTGTTCTGGGCTGAGAACCCCATGGAGCTTTCTCCTGCATGAATTCTGGACCTTAATTCTACCACACTGTTTAGGTGTTAAAAGAAAACTGTGGAGTATTTTATAATTTAAGTTTAATGGATTAGTGAGTCCATCAGGAAGGTGCTGCCGAGTGATGACGAACATGAATAATATCTCTGGCCTGAGACACTTCATAATTTGTAGAAAGTACTCTTAATTACTATTTTTAAGAGAGAGAGAGAAAGTCTGAGAGAGTAATGTTTCCTGGCAAGAGATGGTGTTACTAGAGGCAGTTACTGTAAGAAACAGGCCGCCCGCTGATCCCTGTATTGAGTCTTCACAGACAGAGCAAGTGAGTCACAGGAATCACCTGTGTCAGAGAAAAATCACTACCATCCACTTGTCCTTCCTGAAGTTTTGAACAGAATTTTAATCTTTACTCCTATGAAATTTGCTTTGTCAAAAGCAACCGCCATTGCCTTCTTTCTCTCTCGCTCTTTTTTTTATTATTATTTTTCAGATTGTATTTTAATGTAAGACCTGGTGTGTGAAATTACCTGGAAAAGTGAAATCTGTTGGGGAGGTATGGATAAAAGCTAGTAAGAGTGTTGATCATTCCAGACATTGGGTTAGGGAGCAAGGGTGCCAGAGGTGATGTCTGTGAGAATAGCAATTTGACCACCCGGTAGAATGCCCCCACTTTGTCCATTACTGTACCCGAGGCCTCATTTGGGTTTATAAATGAGCCCATTATGTTCTTCCCAATATCAGGCTTGTCAGCTTCTACTACAATAAATGCTTGTTGAGTTTAAAAAACAGAACAACTATTCAACCTGGAGACATTTCAGAAGACCCCAAGTAGCTTTCAGATCAATGATCTATCAGTTGTCCTCAACCTCAGAAGAATACACTGATTCAGTTATTAGCATATTCATGAAGTGACATTTTCCCCTCATGAATATATTAATGATGTCTCCTTCTAGTCTTTCAACAGCTCCTTCTGGCTGGGGTATTTCTGTTCCCTTGTCACCCCACCTAGTTTTCCCCCACTTGATCCCCCTCTGTGGCATCTTTTATCTCTTTGCTGGTATCTCTATACCTGAAGGCAGAGTGTGTCTTTAGTGCAGAGTGGGTAAGGATAGTATTATGCCTTTATTAGGAAAATATGGAAAAGGAGAAAGTAAATAATGTCTACACCTTTCAATGCAACTGGAAGTTTATTTTACTTTAAGTACTCAATTCCTTGTATGAGTATCTGCTTATAGAGTAAATTTCTATAAATTGAGTCTCACTTGAAATGTTTTTCCATCAACTTCTATTATCTAAAGAAATTTGACAGTGCCAGGCAGTAACTTGACATCTTGAGAATTGAGTAAATATGTTCCCAAGAGCCACTCCTTTACCAAAAGAGGTATTAAGAGAAATAGAGCAATAAAAGTCTTCCAGGAACATATGCTTACCATGTGCCTTTGTGATGACAGTCAGGAAGCATTTTCATTGAGTGAACTGGCTCTCCGTATATATTCCTGTATATACATGGTCTTTTCTGGGAATGGTCATAAAGTCTCACAGTGTCTGCTAGTTTATTTCTCTCTTCCAAGAGAAGCAACTTCACACCATTTTCTGTGCTTTGCAAAACCATCTGCTTAGATTGAATTAACTCTATTATGTTGGCCATAATTGAGTAAATCAGGAATTATTGTGTTAATTGAAAGTCACCCAATAAAAAATGTTCCATATTGGATTATGACCCACTGGCCCACCTAGATCATCTCTGTTTACAGAAGGTGAAGATGGAAGAAGAGGATTAAGTAGCATTTCTAGAGCCACTTCTAGTACCAGCAGAGCAATAGTTAACATTCTTACACTAACTTCCATTACTTGAGGTCACTAGGACACCTGATAGTGCTAAACTCACAGCCCTCGTGATTAATTCGTTGTTTCAGAAAGCTCTAAAAATTGCCTAATATGAGTGAGTCACTATAATGGAGTATGGCAGACATCATCAGTGATGATTTGCAGTGATCCTTGATACCTGGTATTTACACCTTTATATAATCCCCTCCCTTTGAGTATTGATTGGGCTTCATGACTGATTTCTAATAAAGAGAATAGAGACAGAAGTGGTAGGAGGTACTTCCAAGGTTAGGCTATAAAAAGTCTGCAGCTTCCGTCTTGGGTTTTCTTTCAACTCATCTGCCCTAAGGAAAGACACGTAGTGAGCAGCCTCATGGAGAGATCCACATATGAGGAACTGATACCTCTTGCCAACAGCCACATGAGTGAGCTTAGAACTAGATGTAGTCAAGTGTCAAATGACTACAGCTCAGCCTGATATCCTGATTGTAGCCTCCTGAGAGACTCTGAGCCAGAACCACCCATTAGACCACTCCCTAATTCCTGACCCTCAGAAACTGTGAAACAACAAAGTTTGTCATTCTAAGCCTCTATGCCTTGGAGTAATTTATTAGTCAGCAACAGATATTATCTGGAGGGATATATTTATACAGGGGTTGGCAAACCGGAGCCTGTGGGCCACTGGGTGTTTTTGCAAATGAAGGTTTATTGGAACACAGCTGTAGCCATTCATTTACACATTGTCTGTAACTGCTTTCACACTACAACAATAGTGTTGAGTGGCTGAGACAGACTGTATGGTCTGCAAAGCCTAAACTATTTACTATTTGCCTTTTATAGAAAAAAAATGGCTAAGCTCAGGGCTTAAAAAATTAATTTGATGTGAAATGGCCAGACAATACTGATTTGGAAGTGGAACCCCAAGGGGTGATCCAATTTCTTCTTTTGAAGACTAACTATGGCCATAAGACGTAGGTGGTCAGTCTAGCATCATATAAGCAATAGCAAAGCTGAACAAGAGATTCAGGTTTCCTAGATCCCATTCCAGTGGCCCCTTATATACGCCATAATACCCTCCCTAAGATTTGCCACCAAAATAGCATATTGTTTTATCTTGAGTTTCCTATGCTACTTTATAAATCACTACCGGTCCCACTGTGTAATTCCCTAACAATACAGTAGCACTCACTAATGTGCCTCAAAGTCTTGGCAGATGACCTTATAACTTGATACATTTAAGCTAATTCAAGTGTATATGAAAGAAGAAAAGGACAGACTATAGAAAGACTCACTGAAAATTCAGTTTAATTTCATTACAGTTGACCCTTGAATAACATAAATTTGAACTGCATGGTTCCATTTACATGCAGATTTTTTTCGATAAATGCAGGACAATACTGGAAAGGTATTTTCTCTTCCTTTTGATTTTCTTAATAAGACTTTCTTTTCTCTAGCTTGTTTATTTTAAGACTACAGTGTGTAATACATACACCAAATATGTGTTAATTGACTTACTGGTAAGATTTCCAGTAAACAGTAGGCTATTAGTAAAGTTTTTGAGGAGTCAAATGTCATATATGGATTTTCAGTGGGGGGGAGTGGCACCCCTAATCCTCAAGATGTTCAAGGATCAGCAATATTTTTACTCTTGCCAAGGGATTGTGCAGTTGAACGTAGTAAGCTAATGATGTACATTTACTGTCGAAAATCTCCTGCTGGGTTTATGTATAAAATCCTTTCATGAGAGAAAGCAAATGAACACCGCCAATTTGATCTCCTGTGTCCAGAGCAGACACTGATAACCAAATAAAGCATTCAGAATCCTTTTGAATACCATGCTTCAGGAACTTACCAGCTAACTTATTCAGTTAAAGTTGGCACCTAGATCAAAACTCACACACGTTCTCGGACATAGATAACAACACTGTTGCCTCTATACAGAAAACATTGATCTTGTTAGTTTCAAACCCCTTTTTAAGACAATTAGCAACCAAGAAAACTTAACTACCATCTATCTGACTCTAAGACAGCTACAAGACAGACATGTAAAGGACAGAGCGAATTGTACAATGTACATGAGGGAGGGTTTGTGACTGTGGTCTAAATGTACATCAGGGTCCAGGTTAACATTACTTTCTCCATAAACCTTTCCCTGATATGCAACCATATGCCCTGGCTTGCCTGGACAGTCCCAGGTGATATCTCTTACCCTGCCTTTTGTTAGTATACAAAGATGGTATCTGCTGAATTAATGAATGCCTGACATCATAAATTTCCAATAGCCAAAACTATTCCTTATTCACATCAGTAAATCACACAGAGGACGTCATATACGCTTCAGGAATATTGTTTGAATAAATGAATAAACACATACATGAATGCTTATGACAAAACTTCTCGATTTCACTGTTCAACTTTGGTCAGTACGTTCTTCACAACATTATAGATGGGTATACTGACAAAAGTTCACTTACTGAAATACCAACTAATTTATACAAAACAAGAGCAGCATGGGCTACAGAGCAGAATTCTTTCTTATTTCCTGCACATCTGAATGGTTGACTGAAATATGGTGAAATATCCATGTCAGGTTATTTTGGTGTGGTTAATAATAAACACAGGGTCAACAGTGGCCCATCTCTGAAGATAGGGCATGGGTCTGATGATCTCTTAAGGTCCAGGTCACTCATCTTGAAAATTTTTTTTGAAAAAAATGGGTCTCCCAATATGAACCATGAGAAGAGGCCACCAAATAGAGTCTATAGGAGCCAAGGATTACAAGGTTTCACTTGCTCTTAACACATTTCAAATTCCAAAATGGATAACTAAAGATAGGAGTCTACATAAGTTAGTACTTGCTAGGTTCAGAAATATCTTGGGATTGTCATGACATAATTTAGCCACAGCTCTTAAATTCTAGCTTGTAATCTAGCCCACTGCAAACATCATTTTCACATCTCCAAAACCATTATTTATAAGTCTTAACTATCTATGACGGGAAGAACTATGAGAACAGTTCAGATCTTCAGACAAGCCATTATAACCAATAAGATGTTCTGACTCTCTAAGAAAGATTGCCTCTTCAGTATCCCATGGAGTTTACTTTGACTAGAAGGCTCTTTCACACTCCTGGAGAGTTGACTCAGAAGCAAACCTAACCATTGTATTAAAACCCCATTTAGACACAAAGCCTAGATTAAACACAATGTTCTCGATGCCTGAGGAGGACCTTGCATGAAACTTGACAGAAAAAAATAATAATAAACAAATATAATCTCAAAGCATTTATTTAGTTTCTGACCAGCCTTTAAAGTTTTCATATGTAATAAAAGAGCTCATTCAATAGGCTTCATGCAAGTCTGACCTACCAACAGCTCCCACTATAGGACAGACAGTATATGGCTCAGTTAATAGAGCTTCCATACCTCTAGGGAAATGGCTACGGCAGATCCTCCACGTGGCAACTGAATATCTGATTTCCATTTGCCTCTCATTAAAGCTTGGTAAATTAAGAATTTCAAGAAAATTACAAAGAAAAGGACAAGGTGCCTCTCCACACTACTTGTTTCCTTCCTCCACTCATCCTCTCTTTTCCTTCACCATCAACCACTTTCTCTCCTTTGCCCTCCTTCCTTGTCCCTTACCCTGGGTTGAGTTAATGATTTATTCACTCTTCAAAGCAAAAGAATGCTGCCTGTTCTGGAAAAATGATATGGATTTCTTAGCCCATCCATCATTGGAATTTTCCTTTATTTCTCAACCTCTTCTATAACAACTTCAATGAGACATGGGCACATGGCTTTTTATTCTTTTAAATTTAGGACTTACATGCTGCCCTCCATGCCAACTGCAAGAAAGAAGCTTCTTCGTCACCGAGCCAGCAGGCTCCCAGACCACCCAGCTATGGACACCACAAGGTCAGCCAATTCTAATTTCCTGGAGTCACATTACCCATAGGGATGGGGAGCTCTGAGCTTTATTCTTATGCTGAACTTTACTTCGCATCTTTTTTTTTCTTAGTTTATTGTCAAGTTGGTTTCCATATAACACCTAGTGCTCATCCCAACAAGTGCCCTCCTCCATTCCCATCACCCCTTTCCCCTCTCCCCCACTCCCATCAGCCTTCAGTTTGTTCTCAGCATTCAAGAGTCTCTCGTGGTTTGCCTCCCTTTTCCCCTTCTTCTACCCCACGGTCCTCCATTAAGTTCCTGCTATTCCTCCTATACGTGCAAACATATGTTAGCTGTCCTTCTCTGCCTGACTTATTTCACTCAGCATAACACCCTCAAGGTCCATCTATGTTGCTACAAATGGACAGATTTCATTCTTTCTCATTGCCATGTAGCATTCCATTGTATAGATAAACCACATCTTCTTGATCCATTTGTCAGTTGATGGACACTTAGGCTCTTTCCATGTTTTGGCCATTGTTGAGAGTGCTGCTGTGAACATTGGGGTACATGTGCCCCTATGCATCAGCACTCCTGTGCCCCTTGGGTAAATTCCTAGCAGTGCTATTGCTGGGTCATAGGGGAGTTCTATCGTTAATTTTTTGAGGAACCTCCACACACTTCACATCTTCTCTTGATCATCCTTTTTATTTTTCTCCATCTCCAGCATCATTGATTTTATTAATGATTTTATTTTCTTAATATTTACTTTTCAGAGAGAGAATGAGTGGGAAAGGAACAGAGAGGGGGTGGCAGAGGATCAGAAGCAGGCTCTGTGCTGACAGCAGAGAGCCCCAATGAGGGGCTCAAACTCAAGGAGTGTGAGATCATGACTTGAGCTGAAGTCAGACACTTAACCAACTGAGCCCCCCAAGTACCCCTATTACTGTTTTTTTTGAAACAAATAGGCCTGAGAAGCACATGACCACCTACGCAAGGATTCTACTTAAGAATCTGTCATCTCGCCTCCGACCTCAGCTCAGGTCATGATCTCACCGTTCATGGGTTCGAGCCTCATGTCAAGCTCTATGCTGATTGCCAGCTCAGAGCCTGGAGCCTGTTTCAGATTCTGTGTCTCCCTCTCTCTCTGACCCTCCCCTGCTCATGCTGTCTCTCTCTCTCTCTCAGAAATAAATCAAACATTAAAAATTTAAAAAAAGAAAAGAATCTGTGATCTCAAATTCCTCCTTCTGAACTCCAAAATATAGTTTTCAGGGTATGTAGTGAAGCAGAAGTATAGAATGAAATGGGAAAGTGAAATGAAGAGTCCTCTGCCTCCTGCCTCGCACTTTGAGTAGTTACGTGCAGCTGAAGAAACAACTGGGAGTGAGACAATCTCCCCTTGGGTTATTCTATCAATCCATTGGTTTTGTCACTTAAGGTAACCTTCTTTATCCCTAACATAACGTAAAATAACGTAAGTTGAACTAAATGACCTCCAAGATCGTTATGATGTCCCATGACTCTGAATCTGAGTAGGCTCTTATGTCTTTCAGAATCTACCTTGGTTGCTCTCCTTAGAAATTCAGAGCAGCTGTTTTCAGAATCACTTTCTTTCACAATTCATGAAAGAAGATGGGTGAGACTCATAAGACTCCTTCCCACTTCTGCACACAAAGACTGAAAAGAAGCTACTATGAATGATCACCACCTTTCTCAAGCCCTTACCTGTCACCAATCCCCTTCTTTTCCTCCTTTTCATCAAGGAGATCAATGCTACCAGGGGAAAAAAAAAAAGACCTCAAACCCTTCCCACTTGCCAACAACTCATGTGTCTGTATCTGCTCTCACCATCTTCCCTCCAGTCTCAGAGAAGGATGTGCCCTTTTTTCAGTTCATATCTCCCACTGTTAGCCGGGCTCCGAATCCCTTCCTCTCCTACCTTTGCAGAAGGGCTACTTACTCTCTTTACTTTTCTTCTTCAAAATTGTTCCAGGATAAAATTATTCCAGCCACTCTCTAAAAGACAGACACTGAGGTCATAAAATTAACTTTACTTGTGCTGAAGGGCAGACCCAGGACTGATTCTTCAAAAACGTATTAGGTTTTTGCATAAGGATATTCTTGAAAAGATTGCTGATCACACTACACATGTGGTGCCCAGGAGACATTTCTGTCCATTATGGTTACCTGCCAGTTCTCTTGAGTGGCTGTTTGCTTTCATCATATAAATACAGTGAGCCAGGTAGCTTATCCACTATGACTTCTACCAATTCTGGGAAGTTCAGAGCTAAATCTGTGCTCTGACTCTAGCATTCTAATATATACACTCATACTAAAAATTCCCCACTGACTTTATCTTTTCTAATCTGTCCTCATTTTCTCCTTTTTTAATCCATGTGTTTCTTATTTTAAATTGTTGTATCATATAAAAATATAAATTACACATCAAATCCTACCTACAGTAAGACCTGGCATAACTAACTCCTCAACAAGAAAATAAGCATTTCTTCCAGAGACGTCTTATTTAGAAATATGAATGCAAAGTGGGTAAGGATTTCTCTTGCCATGGAAATAAAGTCTAAATATATAAGGAAGCAAAAATAAGAAAAGCATTTGAATAAATCTTAGAAAAGAATTCCTTCGACTTGAGTTTTAGTATGGACCACCGTAAAACCTTGAAATCAAGTGATCCACGTAAGTTAACTGCATAAAGGTGCCATAGCAACTCCCCCAAGAACTCTGAAGACAGGACAGACCACTACTGCATAGGCGATCTTCACTACATGTCCTTTTCAAAACTATCTGAAAAAGGAAAAGAAACATGTGATTTTATCTATTTGCTTGCCAAAGAGCTATGATCACGTAGGAAGGTCCTTGAATGGCAAAATTAGAGATGATGATTCCCCCCCCATTATATTAAAACCTATGGAAAAGGCGTAGACCCAAATACTGAAGAGAAGCATCAGATATAATTACAAAATGTATTTAACTGAAAGTACTATGCTCCACATGAAGTCAATCTGAATAAAACTGTCCTCCTAATATTAGACTGTGAATGCCCCATAATGCTGCCCTATTTTCACAGTTAATAGTGAGGACACTGAATAAACGGTCATTACTATTACAGTTATTATCCTAAATTTCCTTACACTATATGACACATGCCAATTCTCTGTTGACCTTAATCTCCTGCCTAATATGCTCTCCCTTCTGGTCTCTATTATCCATCTTTCAAGAACAACTGCAAATTGCATCTCTCCACCCTCCAATGAGCCCATCTGGTTGGGAAGAGTTGAATATATAAATGATTCTTAGAACGTTTTGCCTGATGAGAGTGTACAGAGTTAATGTGGGGGTTAAAGAGGAGGAAGACTAAGAGTAGAAAGACAAATTGTTTACAGTAGAAACTCAGACTCGGGGAGAGGGGGCAGAGATTATTAAAGACAGCACTCGGCTTTGTTCTACTCAGTATTTGCAATTATATTCATGTATGTCTGTCCATCCCACTTGAACTCTTTGAAGACAAGGATCATATCCCTTGTGTCGGCTACTATGTCTAAAACAAAGCAGGCATCCAACAAATGTTTATTAGAAACTGAATGAATTAATGAATAAGTAGATGAATGAACAGAATAAGCAGGATGCAAAAGAAGACACTGTGATTTTTGAACATTTCTTCATACTGGCTTCTTGATCAAGTAGGGAGAAATTACAAATCCATACTTGATGACGAACAGGCTATTTTACCCTCTTGCTCATCACCACTCCCCCCGCCCAAACTTTGAATGTGCTCCAGGTTGTTGATGTTCTTCATAAAAGTGGCTGCCCAGAACCACTCGAGCACAGGCTCCAGACAGAGCCTGATCAGAACTGCATCTAGAGGGAGCATCTTTTCCATCCATCAAGCACTCTATCCCTTTTTAACGGAGTCCAAAATTGTTGGCATATTTTTCATGGCCACATCACATTTTTGCCTCATATGAAGCTTATGCTCATGATTATTTTCACATCGATTGCTGCAAACACAAGTATACACTAGCTTGGTTTATGCGGGGTTTTTTTTTTTTGTTTTTGTTTTTGTTTGTCTTCTAAAGTCTAAATTCATCCCTGTAAATTTTCATGATGTTGTATTGAGCCCAGCATTTGAGACTTTGGAGTTCTACTTGAAATAATTTCTAATCCCTAATTCTGTCATAGACCTAAAGGCTATGAGTCCACCCTGCCCCAGCTTCATAGCATTCATTCTGCACGTAATTCTGAGTACCTACCAAGTACTGAACACAGATGGTAGACATAGCCTTCCTGAACATAAATCTTGTTGAAAGCATAGTAGAGAAAAGATACTCATTGTGCTCAGCTGTGCATTTTTTGTACTTATGTGAGAAGGAAGTCTAGGAGAGGAGATAGGGCACGGATTACACAAGGTCGGGGTGATTAATGTCTCATGCTTTCTGTTTCATGATGACTTCTTATTCTATAGAAGATATGACCTTGCCCCTACAAATTCCACACTGAGGTGAATGTTTCTTTCACATCTTTTTCAATCTTCTGTCCAGCATCTCCTTGAGAATGTCCACCATCTCTTCAGACTCACTGCTGAACCCAATGCAATGTCTCACCAAATGGTTCTGGGTATTTTTAATTTACAAAGCACTTTCACCAGGTATTATCTCATTTGAACATCACACTATCCCTCTGAGGTAGACAGGACAATTAGGCACTTTTCCATGCCTTCTCCATGGACACCATTCCACTGTTCAAGCTCTCCTGCAACTTTGAAACTCATCAAAAGTAAACGCTAAAATCCACACAATGGCCTAAGAGGCCATGTGACCTGTCTCCATCAACTAATCTCTGCTTCATTGATTCTACTCCAGCCATAGTAGCTCATTGTTGTTTCCCTCTATCAGAAATAATCTTGCAATCTATGTGGCTCACTCCATACTTCCTTCAGCTATCTATTCAAATGTCATCTTTTCAGTAAGACCTTCCCTGGACACCTGTTATCTTGCTTCCATAGCAAACACTCTCTGTCACCTTTATTCTGCTGAATCTCTATCCACAGCACTTACCATCTTCTGGCACACCAGGTATTCACTTGTTATATGTAGACTGTCTTCTCACACTAAAATATAAGCTTCAGGAGGGAGGAGATTTTTTTCCTTCACCACAATACCCAAAAGAGTGCCTAGGCTAGACTGGGTGCTCAATTAACATTTGTTGAATATCAACAAGTATGAACATGAATATAAATGAACAGACGCTTAAATTATGTGACTAGGCTGGAGTTTGGACTAAAACCCTAGCTCAGTTTTGCTCATTCCTAGTTTCTTATTTCTTTCTACTATGCCACAATAATTTCAGTAATCATTTTCAGCCTGTTATCCTCACCTGTCTAGACTACTATAGGAGCTTAGAGACTCATATTCCTGTCTCAAATCTCCTTGGATCATTACACTAATTCTGCATGCTACTTCCAGGTTAGTTTTCTGGAAAATTACTTCCATTTCTGGTATAAAGAGTTTAGAAGCCTGACCATCCCTCCACTGAAAACAACTACAACTTCTTCATAAAATGCAAAAATAAATTTTAAATCAATTACAAAGCTAAAAGGAAACTAAGGTATCTTCAGAGTCAACATATATAGCAAAATAAGAATCTAGAAAAGTAAACATTCTCTGAAGTCACTGGCTTCTCTGAGGTTCTGCCCATTCCTAATCCCCTTGAATTTCAGTTTGATGGCCTTGTGAAAATCTTGGATACGAAATAAAATTTAGGGTTTAGCTAAGGTAGGGAGTTTTATGGAAGAACCCCACATAAAGCCAAAACTCTCCAGGACTGTACCATCAGTAAAACCAAGCATCAAAAAAATTTTAAAGCACATGGCAAGGACGGTAAGGATAGTTATGTTACCTGATTTTGACCGGATATGGAAGGCGAAAATCTCCCCTGGGAAGTAACCACAGTCAACCCTCACAGGTTTGCACCCCAAATTCATAACACTCCATAGTCTTAAAGAACCTCACTCCAGTCACAGAAATTTAGTTCTGTGTTGTAGTGCCCCCAGGCAATTGGTAGAAGTAAAAAAAAAAAAAAAAAAAAGAATAAAGATAAAGTTTTAAGGAACATAGGCTCCCAATAAAAAATCATAAAACACAGGGGCACCTAGGTGGCTCCATTAGTTAGGCATCTGACTTTTGATTTCGACTCAGGTCATGATCTCACAGTTTGTGGGTTCGACACCCACATCAGCCTCTGTGCTGATAGTGCGGAGCCTGCTTGGGATTCTCTCCCCATCTCTCTCTTTCCCTCCCCTGCTCTCTCTCTATGTCTCAAAATAAATAAATAAACTTTAAAAAATCATAAACACAAAGGAAACAAGGCACCATGAGCAAGAGCCAACAGAAATAACAATCAGACTAGTTGATATAAAATATAAAAGAAGTATGCTTAATATGTTTTTAATTAAATATTTTATTTTGAGATAAATGCATATTCATGTGTACTTGTAAGACACATTACAGCACTGAGGCGCCTGGGTGGCTCAATTGATTAGGCATCTGAATTCAGCTTAGGTCATGGTCTCGCAGTTTGTGAGTTCAAGCACCGCATTGGGCGCTGTGCTGACAACCCAGAGCCTGGAACCTGCTTTGGATTCTGCATCTCTCTCTCTCTCTGCCCCTTCCCTGCTCGTGCTCTGTCTCTTGATCTCTCAAAAATAAATAATAAACATTAAAAAAAAAAGAAACACTACAGCATAATACTAAGTCCCTGACACCCAGTTTCTCCCAATGATGACATCTTGCAAAACTATAGTACAGTATCACAACCAGGGTATTGACTTGGGTACAATTCACCAATCTTGTCCAGATTTCCCCAGTTTTACTCACACTAAATTATGTGTGTGTTTATTTTTATGCAATTTTATCACATGTATAAATTCATGTATCCATCACTTTAATACATTTTTAAAATAAAAGAGTAAAGAGAATACTTCTCTGAATAAGTAACAGAAACTGATTTCTAAAATGACTAGTCAGATATGAAAAAGAACTAAATAGAACTCACAAAGATGAAGAGTATACTAATAAAAATTTAAAATTTATTGGCAGGGTCTAAAAGCCAAGTTAGCAAAACCTGAAGAAAGGGACAATGGGACAATAAATCAAAAATAGTTGCTTAACATGCAACATAGAGAGGCAAAGATTGAAAAATTAAAAAAGATATTGAGAAAGAGAGTACAGACTGAAGTGGAGTAATATATATTCAATAGGAAATCCAGAAGGAGACAATGGAGAAATTATTAAAAGGATGTATTTGAAGAAATATAACTGATGAGTTCCCATAATTGGGAATTATTGACAATTATGGGATTGATGATGACATGAGTGCTTAAATTCAGAAATGACGATAAATCTCAAATGCAATAATAAAGAAAAATCTACATCAAACAAATAACAGTGAAACGTATCACAGTGCAAAATACTGAAGGCAAAGAAATGATCTCAAGAAGATATGATGTGTCTCTCTATATATAGAGAGAGGTCCCAGGGATATGTATACATACATATACACACAATGGAATATTACAAAGCCATCAAAAAGAATGAAATCTTACCATTTGCAATGATGTGGATGGAGCCATGGTGTATCATGCTAAGTGAAATAAGTCAGAGAAAGACAAACACCGTATCATTTCACTCATGTGGAATTTAAGAAACAAAACAGATGAACATAGGGGAAAGGAAGAAAAAAATAAAACAGAATAAAATAAAATAATAAAATAAGCAGGAAGAGAGATGCAAACCATAAGAGACTCTAACTATAGAGAACAAACTGAGGGTTGCTGGAGGGAGGCAGGGAATGGGCAAAATGGGTGATGTGTGATGGGTATTAAGGAGGGCACTTGTAATGAGCAGTAGGTGTTATATGTAAGTGATGAATCACTAAATTCTACTCCTAAAACCAATACTACACTACATGCTAACTACCCTGAATTTAAATTAAAAAAATTTTTTTTCAGCGGGGGAGAGAACTTTCTAAGAGAAAAAGTAGAATAAATGTAAAGGAATGACAATTGAATAGGTAACTTTTCAGCAGCAGTGATGGAAACCAGGAGACTCTGGTATAATACCTTGGTAAGAGAAAACAAATAGTCAATCTAAAATTACATACTTAGCAAAGTTATCTTTTAAGAAGTTTGGTAAAATAAAGATATTTTCATAGAAATAAACATTAAGAAAGCATATGACTTGCAAACATTTAATAGAGGAAACTCCAAAACCCATCTTTCAGGGATGAGCCACCTGATCTCAGAAGGAAGATCTAAAACTCAAGAGGGATGGTAGCTATTAAAACAGATATATATTAAAACAGATGTTTATCTATCTATTGATCAGTTGATCAATGGATTAATAGATATTTCTATGCACAACACATGGCTCCCAGCTACTTACTGTTCAAATCCTTTAGCCCATCTATGGGCTTCCCAATATAACTTCTCCAATTTTCTCTCTTTCTTACTCTTCCCTAGGAAATTTCCCTTCCTTTCAAGATGTTCTTTTCATAGTGGCCAAAATACATGTACATATGACTATCTGTACATTGGTTCATATATTTGCCGTTGCCTTACAAACTCTCTCTTCTGCATCTTACTAATCATGTTTTAAAGGATCCACCTCTTACATAACATCCTTCCTAAGGAAAAGTACAGTCATTTCTGTTTCCTTTCCCTCATCTTTTCAAGTATACATTCTCCCAAGCAATCATTATATAATTAAAATAAATAAATTTTAATTATATACTCACTATGAGCTATATACTTTGCTAGGCATGTAAGACTTATCCCTGACATACAATATAGAATGGTGGTTCATAACACAGACTCTGAAGTCAGAGTTCAATCCCTGTTCTGCCTCTGCATAATGAGAGTTATCTAAATTTCAGTTTTCTTTATATAGAATGGAGATAATAAAAAATATCTACTACTTGGAGCTATTGTGAGCACTGAATATGATAATTCATACGAAGTGCTTTATTCATTTGTAAGACAGATAGATGATTGATAGATAGACAGATGACAGACAGATATCACAGTATGCATATGTTACTATGAACTAAGTAGTTTACCTGTATTATTCTGGCATATTTAGTTTTGAATTCTAAATCATAGAATACTAGAAATAAAATTGGCATTAAACTTCTCTGGGAGTCACATTACTAGGAATACCCAGGTCTAAGATCTAAGGAAAAGGACTGTGCCAGAAATTACGACTACAGGCATTTCATCTCTGAGAAGTAGAGACAAAAAACTAGCTCACTCTACTCAGATTGTTGGCACCAGCTGGGAGAAGACAGCGACCTTAGAACCCTGTTATTCTGCTCTTTTGCCCACAAATTGCTTGAACTGAAGACTAACCAGGAACCTATGGCTTCTAACCTCCCATGTAAAGATGAGTTGGGCTAATCCACATTGACCGTTTCCAGCATTTGAACTAAGATACTGCAAAAGACCGAGGCCACTGGCCATGAGATATGAATCTGAAGAGTTAATGAGATAAAGCAGAAGCCACTGCAAGCTGAGTTTAGTTTTAAACTAAAGCTATAAGGGTCTGGGAATCCTTAATAATCTAGGAAATCGGTAACAAGATATGAATGTTGCAAATGCACTAAGATTTAGAGAACCCTGCAGCCTCTTCCTGAGTTCCTGAACTTGCCCCATCTCTGGGGACCTTCGAGCTCCATTTCCAGCCTATATGCAATTATATTAACAAATCTTTATTTTTATTATTATTATTATTATTATTATTAGTTTAGTTTACACGGGTGAGCCGCTCTGTTCCTTAAAGTCCAACTAAAATGTTGGGCAAGAATCTTGGCTCATCTGTGACATCATTTCAAACAGGCATTATCTGATGGGAGGGCCCTGAACAGTGCCCCCCCCACCCCCCGTAACCATTTACAAAACTGTAAATAGAAGGCAACCACTGTATCCCTTGTGAGGAATCTATTTTTGATCTCCATCACTGCCTCCCAGCTAATAATGGTTCATCTTACTTCCTGGCTATTGCAGTTGACTCTTTCTCCGATCATCAAAATTTACTCCACGTTTCATACTTTCAGAGCCATCTGGGAGTTCTGCTAGTCAAGTAATGAGATAATGAATAAAATGGCTTACAGCCTTTCCCTCCTCAGCTAACATTTTCACACTTTCGTGGGTATCTTTAGTTATTTTTACTTACTTCTGAATATGGCAATTTTACTAAAGTAATGAGACCACTAAAAAGGATGATTCAACTGTGTATTCTGAATAACCTTCTTTTTTTAATACAGAGTAGCATACTCTACTGGGCCTGAACCCTTGCCTGACACAGTCATTTCCGCCATGTCACTGATTTTCGATTTCTATACATGCTAATTCATTTTTTAAAATATCAACTGGGTACTTTCTATGTCACAAGAAGTATGAACAAGGAGCCTAAAGTCTCATGCAAGAGAGACAACAAAAGATAATGACAATATAGTATGATCAGTATCTACCTGGACAGGGGTTGGCAAACTTTTTCCGTAAAGGGCCAAATAGTAAATATTTTTGATTTTCTGGGCCACATAGTCTATTGTAACTATACAACTCTGCCTCAGGAAAGCAGCCATGAATGATAGTAAGCAACCAGATGGGGCCGCATTCTGATAAAATTTCATTTACAAAAACAAGTGAGAGGCTACTTTTGCCCCCAAACCATAGTTTGCCAACCACCATTCTAACGTGAGAACATTCTTCTCTCCAACAATTAATTATTGAACACTTCTTCATCCAGTTCTTTTGCTATTCTACATGTTAGGGTAAAACAGTGACCCAAACATACAAAAACTGCTTCTCTAATGGAACTTAGAGAAATGGGGAAAATGGACATTAACCAAAATTATATATGTGTGTGTCTATGTGTGTGTGTGTTTATTTACATATAGAAATATATATACATATATATTTATCATTAACATATATGTTTATCACTAACATATATACACATGTTAGTATGTATACATGTTATGATACATATCACTAACATATATATACATGTATATACATATATACATATATACATATATAAGTGATAAATTCTATTAAAAAACAAATCAAATAGGAAGAAATCATGAAGAAGCAAAAGAATGTGTGAAATTTTAGATGAGGTCAATAGGGAAGACTTTGCCTAGAAGGTAACTTTGAAAAAAGACTGGAAGGAAATGGGAAAACTAGCCACGTAGAGATCTAGAGAAAGAATGTTCTAGCAGGGTGAAGAGCCACTGAACAGCTCATGCAGTAGGAGTCTGCCTGTCAAGTCCAGGGACATGGAGAAAGCCAGCGTGGCAGGAATGCAGTAAATGGGGGGAGCCCAATAGGAGATGAAGCCACAGGAGTAACCAGTGCCAGATCAGATAGGGCGCTGTAAGTCCCAGTAGTACTACTGGCTTGGACTCCGAACGAGCTGGGAAGCTGCTGGAGAATTCTGGGCAGAGGAAATGTCTTGATCTGAGTTATACTAATAGGATTACTCTGGCTACTATGTTAAAAAAACAAACTGGGGGCAGGGGCACCTGAGTGGCTCAGTTGGTTAAGCATCCGACTTTTGATTTTGGCTCAGGTCATGATCTCCTCGTTTGTGAGACTGAGCCCCATGTGGGGCTCTGCACTGACAGTGTGGAGCCTGCTTAGGATTTTCTCTCTCTCTCTCTCTCTCTCTCTCTCTGCCCCTCCCTCTCCTCAAAATAAATAAATATAAAAAAGAAAAGACTGCAGATGGAGAAGCATGAACAAAATGGGTGAGACCAGTTAAGAGGCTACCGTTATAATACAGGTGAGAGACAATGGGGTCCGAGCAGAGCGGTGGCCAGCGGGGGATGAGAAGTGATATAAACGACACAGCTTATTGCTATCTGAGGACAAAGGAATGGTCTCAAGAAGGAGGAAGTGATATTGTAACGGAGACTTGAAGGATAAGGAGGCATCATCCAAGTATGAAGCTAAGGAGCCCATCCACGTCTGCAGACAGAGCTCCCGAGGAGAAGTGAGAGACCCACTGGGGTTCAGGGAATTAATGAGTCAGAAGCTTCCTCCAGGGACTGAACCCCAATGAAACACGTCCTCAGGAAAACCTCTGACGCTATCTGCTCCACCCTCTCCCCAACCTACTTCCCTGGGTTAAGGGGGAAGACAGACCCACAAGATTTAACTTTCCTCCAGTTACTAAAGTAACATCCAGACAGGGTTCCTAGAGAAAAATAAAAAAGAAAAACCATTTGTTGTAAGTGTGAAGCTGTCATTCAGATTCCTAGGCTTAAATTCTAGGAAGGCATCCCTAAGTGAAATCATCTGAGACAGACTGGCATCCGACCAAAGTCCCAGGGCCAGCGCCCCAACTCCTAGGAAAATGCCCAAGTATCTTGAACAACTGAATGTGGCTGCAGACTAGGGTCTCTCCTAAAAACTTTCTGAGAGGAAATATTTTTAACCCAGACATACCACATGGCTCTCTCACAAGGCTGTCTATTTGGCTGAGAAATAACCACAAAAACGAGAAAAACAACTTCTCCCTCACTTACCTGGGGAGAAAAGTTCACTGAGCCAGGTGAACAGAAAACACGGTGGATTCCATTTACCCTAAAACAGGGTACCTGTGGGGACTATGGAGAAACTGGCCCGTCGGCAAACAAACAGGAGACATTCCTAGTTGCCAGCAGTCTTTTTAAGTTGACCTGTAAAGCCGTTTTCTTGCTTCTTCCCTCCTGCTCTCTTTGCCGGAGGAGGAGGTGAGACTCGTCTCCTGACAGCTTACACGGCTTTTGCATTTTGAAGGGGAGGGATTGAAAGGTTTCCTTGTTTCATTTTAAAGTTTCTCCCCCATTTCTTTTCCCTCTGCCCTCTTCTACCCCTAATGTTCGTTTTCTGCGTGTGTGTGTGTGTGTCTCTGTGTGTGTGTGTGTGTCTGTGTGTGTCTGTGTGTGTATGTTTGGCTCCAGGGAACTTTGAATCCCAACTTCAAAAGAAACCTATAATGAAGCCTGGCTGATGTTTACCAGACCCGCCACGGCAGGGGCCCTGCCCAACCATTCCTTTGGCTCAACAGCCACAGAGGGTGGGTGAGTGAAGCACAGCTAATCTTGAGCATCTAAGTCTGTGCAGCAGCACCAATCCCGCCACCTGTTCCCTCTGATGGCACATGCATCTGCCCTCCTGTCCTCAGATACAAACTCCATGGTGTCCAAGGGCAGACGCCATGCTCAGCCACGCCTGTGGGGCATCGCCTGGCCCACCCTCTTGAGGATCCTGAGAGCGGGAAGCGTGCCACATCCTAGCATCGCCATGTGCAGCAGTTCTTCTGCTCAGACTCCCCCAAGTGCCAAAACTCAGGGAAGGAGAAGAGAGACAGTGAATCACCAACACACAGAGACCTGAGCTTCAGCAAACACACACACGGCAGCCTGCTCTCTGCTTCAAAGCATGGTCGGACACTGGGTGATTGCTCCCTTAACACTATGCATAGCCATTCGTTTTACTTTGTTTTCTTTTATTTTATTTTTCTCCCTGTGACAATGATATCATGAGATCTGACACACAGAATCCAGAATGGAGAGGCAAGCACACTCTTCCACACTTGACTGGATACTAAGCTCAATTCTGAAATGAAAAGGAGAGAAAGAGCAAGGGATAGAACGGGGTTTCAGCAGCAAAGAGCCTTTCATCTCTGAGATGTAATTTTCGAGAGAAAAATAACAGAAACAAGTCATGACTCAAAAGAAGCTGAAGCTTGCAAAGGTCAGGGAAGCTGAGTTTCCCTTAAGGCAGAAAGATTCCCTTGGTTTGGCTTCCGATACACCATAGGGAGGGGTCGATGACATTTGTGATTTTATTAGGTGGGCTCTCAACCCCCTTCTTTCCCTCAGCTCTTGTAGATGCTCTCCCAGGGTGGCTACTATGTACAAAGAGACATCTGGCCTGTGTAGCCTTCCTTACCCATTAGCCAAGTTCCTCTATCTTGATAATCTGTTCAACTGGCTGGGTAATGTATCTATAATTCATATCTCCTTCTGACTAGCCCAAGTCTGATAAATACCCTCCCTTTGATAGACCCATCTGGGTTACAGATGTGTTGATGCTGGATGCCTCAGGCTCTCTGCTCTTCTCAGAGCCTTTGGGAGAGGAACTTCTTTGGGCTAGATTTCTTGCTGAGGGTGGGGAAAGGGAGAACACTGAGTAGGATTTGAAAAATGAGGATGACTGTTCTTATGCCAATCATCGTCCAGGCATGTTAGTAATCTATCTGCAGGTGTGTCCTCCGCTATAGCATCTGTTGACATTGGATCCCTTCAAAGTCACAGTATAATGGGATTGTGAGCTCTGTGATTTAATTGTAATAACAGGACACTATATATGAATAATTTAGAGTCAACCACTAACTCAACCAAGTCACAGACTCCTATAGAAGTCCAAAGTCCTTTCAAACAACCCAAGCTATAGCACAGGAAAGCAGTCTGCATTCCATATTCTGCTTTTTAAATAAGTTTTATTTATTTATTTTGAGAGAGACAGAGATAGTATGTGTGCAGAAGGGGCAGAGAGAGAGGAAGAGAGAAAATCACAAGCAGGCTCCGCGCTACCTGAGCAGAGCCCAATGTGAGGCTCAAACCCATGAAACTGAGAGATCATGACCTGAGCTGAAACCAAGAGTCAGACACTTAACAGACTGAGCCACCCAGGCACCTCTCCATATTCCTGTTTTAGTGCCTTGGCCTGCTTTTCCTTTTGATAAAATTAAATCCAGGGAGTTTTAATAAAATTACTAAATTTTCCACTAAGTTGTTAACACCTACTCTTTATATATAATTTATATTTGTCCCTCTGCTTAGCTGTGTCTGGCACATCACAGGACCTTGATTGTTTTTCAAAATATGGTTCTTGTCAATAAGAGTCATGAAAGACACTCAATATTTTTAATAATAAAAATTCAGCATACAGAATACAAGGCAGAAGACAGCGGGAGGAAAAGCCTATATATGAAATAAACATAAGGGAGTTGGGAAAGAGAAAAGCTCTCCTCTCCACTATGCAGATTTCTTCCTCCAAAAGAAGAAATTCAGAGCTAATTATCCTTTTTTTAGATCATGATAGAGACCCAAAAGTGTGGATCCTATTGTGAACAAGCAATAGACATTTGAGGAAATCTACCAGCATGAAAGACAGATAGACACTAAGGTGGGCAGGGAGGGGGGGAATAAAAGTTGACTACAGATGTATCAGATATAATGCATGGGGGAGAAAAGAATCACAATAAGTCTTACTTTTAGCCTCAAAACATTGCATCCTTAAAATAAAAATGGATTAAAATAGAAAGTCAAAGAATAAAAAGATCTAAAAATATGATTGCTAAAATGAAAAATTCCACAGAAGAGCTGGAAGATAAACTCAAAGAAATCTCAAAAAAACAACAACAAAATAACAGATACAACATATGAGAGAAAAAAGACAGAACAGGTTCAGATTCATCCTTAAGAGTTTCAAGGGGAAAAAAGAGGAAAGAGAAAACTGAATAAAGCATGATCAACATAATAATTTGCAAAACTTTGCCAGAGGTAAGGGCATGCATTCCCAAATCAAAAGGACCACTGAGTGCTCAACTAAAGAAAGATTGTTTAAAATACCATAAAATCCTCCAAGTAACAAGGCTAAGATTCTAAACAACTTTTAAAAGGAAACAAAAATTCCACATCTAAAAAGATACACCATTATGAAAAGAGAAGCTAGGGGCAGCTAATGAATTTTTTCAAAAACCTGAGAGATAAGGTTTCCCGACCCAAAATTTTACACCAAGGCAAACTATCGATTTTGTGTAAAGGCAAAATGAAAACATTTCAAGAAATGTTTCTCAGAACAATGAAATCTGGCCATGTGTAGCATCCATCCATGGATGGACCTTGAGGGTGTTATGCTGAGCGAAATAAGTCAGGCAGAAAAGGACAAATATCATATGTTTGCACGTATAGGAGGATTAGGAGGAACTTGACGGAGGAACAAGGGGGAGAAGAAGGGGGGAAATGGTGGGGGAAAGGGAGAGAGACAAACCATGAGAGACTCTTGAATGCTGACAAAAACTGAGGACTGATGGATGTGGGGGGGAGGGGGGGATGGGCATGGAGGAGGACACTTGTGGGGATGAGCACTGGGTGTTATGTGGAAACTAATTTGACAATAAACTATTTGTAAAAAAAAATAAATGTTTCTCAGAAAAAGTTACCTAAAACATTCTTCCATAGAAAGTTACTTAAGGATTATCCAGGAAAAGAAGGTTGCAAATTAAATGTCTGGTAAGGTAATCATGCAGCTTGGGATATGGTGGCTCTGATCCAAAAAGTGGTAAAGGGCAGTTCCGGGACGACAAATGTGCTGGAAACCCAAGTAACTGGTCAAGATTGGAAGAGAGAGAAAAATAGAATAACCTAGAAGGACAATCTCCAGAAAAATGTAAAAAACAAAAAACAAAAAAAAATTATAGATTAGCTGATAAATAAGAACTGAGAATATCAAAAACGATGGAAGGGGCATCTGGGTAGCTCAGCTGGTTAAGCGTCTAAATCTTGGTTTCCACTCAGGTCAGGATCTGACGGTTTGTGGGTTCAAGCCCTACATTAGGTCCCATGCTGACGGTGCGGAGCCTGCTTGGGATTCTATCTCTCTTTCTCTCTCTGCCCCTGACCTGCTCACTTGCTCACTCTCTCTCAAAAGAAATAAACGTAAAAAAAATTTTTTTTAAATAATGGAAGGAAGAAAGGAAAATAAGGGAGACTCAACAGGTAGGGGGGGATGTGGGAGGAAGCCATACCAGAAAGGAAATATAATAATAGAATCATAGTTTGTTCTACAGAGAAAGAAAGAAAGAGAGAAAGAAAGAGAGAAAGAAAGGGAGAAAGAAAGGCAGAAAGAAAGGCAGAAAGCAAGAAAGGCAGAAAGAGAGAAGAGAAGAGCCATGAAGTTGTAAATATACATAATTGATTCAACTAAAAATAGTAAAAGAACTACATTGGAAATACAGAGAGGAGAAGAAGGAGCCAATATAAGAGTTAAAGTCTCCTCTTTATCATAAGAGAAAGCTCATGCATAAGGTTTAAAGTCAACGAATCGAGTAATATAAATACAATATTTGGAGACACGGAGGTAAGTACCAAAAGAGACACGTAAAGTAATCAAACATGGGTGCAGGGTTAGAGAGGAGAGGATGGGAAAAATCAGGCTGGGGGCTGTCATTCTTCCTTATGTCTTTCAATCCAATTTGATATTTGTAAAGCAGAAGCATTTATTACTTTGATTTAAATACTTTTAACTATCAAAAAGGCAGAAATCATTCCCTTTACTCCACAAAGTGAATGTTGTGTGTCGGGGTAAGGAGCTTTGAAACACGTGTGGGTCTAGAGCTAGAACGAGATCAGTTGCCATGGCAACTCTGCGGCAGTAAAGGGAGAACGTTTATAAACACCTACTGTAGGGGAGTGGCTGTGTTTAGAGACATAAAGGGCCACTCGAAGAAGAATGATGCCTGCGTACCTGAAACAACAGCTCTCAGTCATGCCAGTGGGTTGCTGTCACCAGTGAGGAGGAAAATGAGAACCAGCCCGATCTCCCCGACTCTCCAGAGAGTTGGAAACCACCGTCATGAGTGAGGTTTAGCTTCTTTTAATGTTATCAAAATCTAAAAACCAAACCCAAATAGAAACTTTCTTATGTGAGTATTTCTGGGAATGGGATCAATTCCCCTTATTATTACTATATAAACAAAGGCTTTCCATCTGTCAGGTCTAATAGTGACAATAATGACTAATGTTAGATTAGGAGAGTTTTTTTTACATTGAAAACTTCACTCACCAAGCACTTCTCTATCCCTGATTTCATCTGACTCACAAAATAGCCTGAGCATATAGGTAATGCAAAGGATCACTGCAATCACCCTCTTTATTACTGAAATAGGAGTTTCACCCTCTTTTTTTCTGAAATAGGAGTTTCAGAAAGTGACCTGCACAGTTTATACAGCTAGTTAAGTGGAGCAAGGGCTCTAATGTTCAACTGTGTCCCGATTCCGCATTTCCAATCTTTGCTATCACATGCCTGAACTGCAAGCTGACCTACTAATCAGTATTAACTGACTGCCCACACACAGGGCTACCAGGAGTTTACTCTGCAAGTTGTGGCCAACAAACACAAAGGCAGCCATTCAGGTACTGGGTGGGACTGAGACCCACTCTTCCCTCCTCCCACCAACACTACTCCCTAGTTCAGATGTGAGCCTTTTTATAATTTGCACAAAGGTACCCGTTATGTAATGAGGAAGTTCTGCCCACATACACAAATTAACAAGTTCACCACCGCACCTCCCTCCTTTCTCACCTCCCTCTAACAAGCCCCATCTCCGGCATTGACCATCAAATGGAAATCCTCATGTTGGCTTCTGTCTCACAACAGAAGACACATCAAATCCACTAATTCAGTAAAATAAACATGAGAGAGACACCTATATGTTAGGGCCATTCTAGGCACTAGGCCTGTAGTGGTTAACAAGGGCCCTAATCTCACAGAGCTGATATTTCAAGCAAAAGAAAGACAAACCAATGTAGGAGAAAAACATTAGAAGGGATGAGTGTTACATTCAGAATTAAAATTAGCTAGCATAATAGTGATTGAGCGGCTTGCTTAAATGAGGGTAAATCAGGAAAGTTCCTCTCCAGGAGGTGCCATTTAAGTTGATACTAAGAGGATAAGAGAAAACCCACCAAAGGAAGGCCAAGGGAAAGAGGGTCTCAAGAAAAGGAAACCGCCATTGCAAAGCCCTAGGGCAAGAACACACTGGATCCATTCAGCAGGAATGGTAGAGAGTCTGGGTGGCTGTGCACTGAGGATGGTGAGTGTGGCTGGGGGAGGAAGTTATGTGAGGAGGCAGGGGTCAGCTTGTAGCGGAGCCTGTGTACTTGGATTCTATTCCAAGTACAGGGGGAGAAAGAAATTAAGAAGGCGAGTAACGGGTTCCAATCCACCTTTTACAAAGGCTCTTTCTGGATGTTGTGCAGGGAATGGAATCTAATGGGGAAAAGAGGAAGGCTGTGGTCGCCTTAAGGAGACCTGGGGTTGGTTGTGGGATATCTCATGTTCCTGAAGCTGCCGAACTGTTCAAGCTGCACCAGAGACTACACTAGCACGTGAGACCTCCTCACAGATCTGTGTCACTCTGTTGGGAGCCTAAGACCACAGGAAGAATGGTCATGGAGAACAGAGAACTGGTCTCTGCCAATGTCTGCCTCATTTGCTCTCTGAAGACCCCCTGGCATCCTCAGGTGGACCAAGTTGTTCAGCTTTTCTGTGCCTCAAGCACCTGGTGCCTATGTCTTTAGGCATACTCTACACCATGCACACGTCGTCCACTCCACAGAAAACGAGTTCTGGGAGGGCCGTCCCTCGTCCTCACCATCCCTGTGTCCCTAATTACCAGACACCCAGTACTCCACAAAAGTGCAATAATCAACATCTGATGGGATGTCTGATGCAAGAAATGCATCCTGCAAGCAGGACGCCCCAAGCCCCAGCCCCTTACCTCCTGGGTGAGTCAGGGTCGAAGCAGGTCTTGCGCACATCAGCCACCTCGGGGTCGCAGCAGTCCCCGTCGTCAAAGTCGTTCAGCATGTTGTTGCACTCCACGTGGCAGAGCCCATCCCTACGGTTCCAGGAGTAGCACCGGCCATGCAGCCGGCAGTCGCCCCCGTCATAGCCCGTCAGCGGGTGCTCACACTCAGGGTCACAGTGGTCATTGCCGATCTTGCTGGGCTCACAGTTCACAAGCACGACCCGGTGGCGCAGGGTGGAGTTGTGGACCTGGTGGACGCTCAGCTGCCAACTGATGTTGTAGCGGCTGAAGGCATGGTTGAGCGCCTTGTGCTGCCGGCTGATTTGCTCCTCACTCACGGTGGGGTTCAGGCCCTCATCGTCACAGATGTTGACCACTCGGTAGCGGATCACCTTCTCCCCCTGGAGGGGCCGGTGCCCATTGTAGTGGGAGATCAGCTCCACATTGTCACAAGCCGTCCGTCCACAGAGAGGGGGCTTCAGGGGTGAGAGAATCTCAGGCTCAGGCTCAAAGCCCTGCAGAACCTCACGCCATGGGAATTCCCCATCTCTAAAGGGGGCCCACTGTTCTTCCAAGGGCTCAAAACTGGCTGTCAGAATCAGGGTGGCCAATTCCTCCTCTCCAGCTGGGTGCTGAGGACTGTGCTGGAGATAGCTTTGTGGGAGGGCGGTCGACCAGAAGACCAGGGTGCCGAGGTGTCCACGAAAATAGTGGCCATCCTCTGAGCTGTCTCCCCCCAGAAGCAAAGAGCGACAGGATGCCATGAAGGGGCTGTTGAGGGGACCAGACTGCTCTGGGCTACTGGCCACCCGAGTGCCATCCACATACAGGGCCATACGCTGTCCATCATAAGTGGCTGCCACATGTGTCCATGTGCCTGGTTGGTAGCGACTGTGGCCAGTCACAATGGTGGCTTTTTTCACACGGTCGGTGCGAAGGGAGAAGAAGAAGCGAGCGTCCCGCCTTCCCATGTCCTTCCCTGAGCGGATCCCTAGGGCCCAGCCCTTGTCACTGACAGTGTGGGAGCAGTTATCAAAAACACCTGGGAAAGAAGGAAGAATCGAGGGGAGAAATACCAGATACAAAGGGGATGGAGAAAGGGAGAAGAAAACCCATATAAATAGTAAGAATGTAGGTTTTTAGTGAGAAAAAAAAAATCAGTGACACAGATTCCCCACCTGAGATGCCTGTTCAGTACCCCATAGCAGGCCATTCTGGCAACTTCTATCCCCAAAAGGAATCTGATTTGAGATTCGATCATATTTAACTTATCTGGTATTTTCCAGTCATCAGAATAGAAGCGAAAAAGATGGTATCTAATGCAAGTGACAAATGTGCTCTAGAATTTGTCACAAATGTTCCTCTTGCTGACTGAGTCCACATCTTCCCCCACTTCCTCAGAAGCCACAGGGTGGGGGCAGTCACAGTTTCTAAGAAAGATGTTCATCTCCCACTCCTTCAGAAGATCCTTTTTTCTCATTTGAATATTGAAATGATGGTTCTCATGGGGGGCAGTAAGGAGTAGGTGAATCGGGAAGTCCCTCAAAGAGCACTGTAACTGACATCATTCCCGGCCCACTCTTCCCTCTAGTGCATGGACGCCCATCCACAGTGAACAGCTGTTCCCCAGATTCTGCACTGCCCCACAGTCCCAGACTGAAAAATAGTCAACATGGTTATAAGAGTGATTGTTCTATAACCGGTGATGCCTACCACGGTATAGAAGTGAAACTTTACCAGATAAACGAAGCTTAATTCCATGCCACCTGCTACCTTACCGTAGCCTTACTTACTGAGTAAACAAAGAAGGGGCTACTTTTGGACAGTTAGATCATTAATATGTTGGAAGCCAGAAAAAGAAGTCAAATCAAACACAACCACAGATAAAAGAGGAATCTCGAAGGCAATTTGGACGTCTTGAATGCTCCCAGAAACCCATCTGCAGTTACGAACCCACCATCCCTTCCCAGCACCTCTTGTACTATGAGTATGTAGGTAGAGTCTCAGGAGCAGATTTTACTTGTAAGTTACACAGAGGCACCATATTCACATAAGAAATGCTTCATAAACACTTCTGTAAGTAAAGAATAAACAATGGAGAAGTCCGCTAGCCTTTGGATCACATATCTGAGGCCAACAGCAAAAGGTATTCTCCCCCAACCTGGTTTATAAGAACTGTATTTCTTCCTCTGAGCTCCTACACAATCCACCCAAACAGTAGTGTTCTATGGACAGTCAGGACTTAAAAGCCATGAGGCCTCCTCTTCTGATTTCAGCCAAGTGTTTTAAAAGAAGTCACTACGTTTTTATAAATGCTAGAAAACTTTTACTTCTGTGTCTAGCATAAAACACTAACTTGTGATTAAAAAAAAGAGAGAGAGAGAGAGACAGGGGCACCTGGGTGGCTCAGTCAGTTAAGCATCCAACTTCGGCTCAGGTTTAAGCCCCACATCAGGCTCTGTGCTAACAGCTCAGAGTCTGGAGCCTGCTTCGGATTCTGTGTCTCCCTCTCTCTCTGTCCCTCCCCTACTCGCTCTCTCTCTCAAAAATAAACATAAAAAATTTTTAATAAAAATAAACAAGACATTCTTTCTAACGAAAGCAACTCTAACAGACTCTGAAGTACTGGTGAGGGGTATATGCAATGGTGATGTTCCAGTTTTGTTTGTTGAGGGGGGTGTTGTTTTCACACTGAGGTCTGTCTGGTAAGGGAGCATAACAGACTTATGCTTTAACGGATTCTTATACTGGACAGACTTTCCAAAGGGCAGACAAATCTAGTAAGATCAATAGTAAGTCCCCTCCTTCAGAGCTTCAGTTTGGTTAACTTATTTTCATGAGCCCATGTAGCCTTAATTATGTCCATCTGCTGACCTATGAACAAATGTACTAAAATATTTAATATCAGGACCATGGAGTTACTAATCTCTTAACTAGTAAATATCTGCTGGCTTTTAAAAGGGAGAATTGGAAAGGCTATTTCATATTTGTTGTGCATAAATAGATGTTTCTACAGATCTTTCTTGACTTATGACGGGGTTACTTCTTTGTCAACCCATCCTAGGTTGAAAATGCATTTAATATACCTACCCTAATGAATATCACAGCTTAACCTAGCCTACCCCCTACATCTCAGAACACTTACCTACATTAGCCTACCGTTCAGCAAAATCATCTAACACAAAGACTGTTTTATAATAAAGTGTTGAATACCTCATGTAACTTACTGAATACTGCACTGAAAGTGAAACACAAAATGGTTATATGGACACAGAATGGCTGGGAGAGTATCAATTGCTTACCCTTGTGATCATGGGACTTACTGGAGCCACACCACTGCCGCCCAGCATCACGAGAGAGTATTGGATCATCTACTGCTAGCCCGAGAAAAGATCCAAGTTCAGAATTCAAAAAGTACAGTTTCTACTGAATGTGTGTCACTTTCACAACGTCATGAAGTCAAAGAATTATAAGTTAAGTGCTGCCTGGGTGGCTCAGTTGGTTAAGCCTCCGACTTAATCTCAGCTCAGGTCATGATCTCACAGTTGATGACTTAGAGCCCCATGTCAGGCTCTGTGCTAACAGCATGGAGCCTGCCTGGGATTCTGTCTCTCCCTCTCTCTGACCCCTCCCCTTCTCTCTCTCTCACTTTCTCTCTCCCAATAAATAAATTTTTAAAAAATCATAAATTGAACCAATATAAATCAAGGTCTGTCTATATGTGAGTTGAGGTATAAATTATTAGGTTTCATATGTATATTACCAGATAATTTATATTTGGCATCAAGTTGCAATTTTGAACACTTTTACTTACTGTTCTTAGGATTTCCATCTTAGCATCAATAAAATAATTGCTTCTACTTATTTATCTCATAGGAAGCTATAAAATTATTAACTGTGTCTAACATGGTATTTCTAACTTCTTGGTAGATGACACAGAAGACGTAATTTTGTCACACTAGTCTAGATCTGATTAATCCAGTGTTAGTAATTATACTAGAAAAGATTTATTCAACAAAAGCACTAAAATAGTCATTTTAGTTGGGAGCTGTAGCAAATACAAGCATTACATTTTAAATGATTACAAAAGTAATTACACTTTGCTCTCTAATGTAATAAGATGTCCAGGTGGCATGAGACACCTCACCCAGTGCTGAGATGACTGCATTTTATTTGCTGTATCACACTGTTCATACTTCATCTATAGAAAGAGAACAGGTTTGAAGCACTACCCTGCACTCATTCCATGCACCCCCAAAAAAAGCATTATTTAGCAAATAGAATTCTCTAACCCAATTATTATGGGCTCGATATTTGTATTCCCCTAAAATTCATATGTTGAAAACTGAATTCCTATTGTGGTGATATTTGGAGGATGGAGCACATAGGAGGCAACTGGGCCCTGAAGATGGAACCCCATGATGGGACTACTGTCCTTTTTTTTTTAATGTTTATTTTTTTTGAGAGAGAGAGACAAACAGAGCTTAAGTGGTGGATGAGCAGAGAGAGAGGGAGACACAGAATCTGAAGCAGACTCCAGGCTCTGAGCTGTCAGCACAGAGCTCAACGTGGGGCTCGAACACATAAACCACGAGCCGAAGTCAGATGCTTAACTGACTGAGATACCCAGGTGCCCTTGGATTAGTGTCCTTTAAAGAGGAAGAAGAGAGGGGCACCTGGGTGGCTTAGTCGGTTAAGCGTCGACTTCAGCTCAGGTCATGATTTTGCAGTTCATGAGTTCGAGCCCCGTGTCAGGCTCTGTGCTGACAGCAGCTCAGAGCCTGGAGCCTGTCTTCTGATTATGTGACTCCCTCTCTCTCTGATCCTCCCCTGCTCATGCTGTCTCCCTCTCTCTCTCTCTTTCTCTCTCAGAAATAAATTTAAAAAAATTTTTTTAATAAGAAAAGAAGAGGAAGAGAGCTAGCCCCTTCTGCTCTCTGCCATGTGACAGTGCAAGGGAGGGTCATCTGCAAACACGTTAGTTAGAGGATTCTCACCAGACACTGGATATGCTGGCATCCTGATTTTACACTTCCCGGCCTCCATAGCTGTGAGAAAGAAATTACTTTTCCTTAAGCCACCTAGTCGATGGGATATTTGTGACAGCAACCCAAACTAAGACACCAAGGTTATCAGCCATACTGCAGACCTAAACCCCATGTGAAACTTCTGCAAATATACGTTCTGCGGCTACTCCATATGTTTACAAAAGAAGTCCATCCTCTCACTGCTGCCTAGTGTATGGAAATGCAGAAGACAGAAGTTGGGACTCATAGTATTTTCCAGTCAGTGAAGAAGAACTAGAAAGACGGTTATCAAAGTTAAATCAGACATGAAAGTGGAAAGCTCATTTGAAACTGCTTAAGCCATTTACTTAAAGAGTCCCATCTGATCAGGCATTTTAGGACAACCTGTGCAAGCATCGCACGTACTTGCTCATTAATTCAGCAAACTAACGGAATGAGAGGCAGCTAAAAGAAATAAGGGCTTGCTAGGAATAGCACACAGATATGATATTGACAGAGAATGTAGTTACCTGATGGTCTAGGAACTGATCATTAATTGGGGCTTTGTATTATCTCTAAGAAAACTCATATTTAAGACCACTGAAATGAAAATAAATATCCCATGCTCCCCGTGAAAGACCTATTATTCTAAAAGAAGAAACTGTGGCACTGAAGCATGGTGTGGCTTACATCTTCCTTATAATCACTGCTGTCGGCCCCAACTTCTTTCATGAAATCTTGAGTCCGTCCTTGTGAGGATTTTCTAAATTCCCAAGGACAAAGTAAGTAAATATCTCTGTCCTCCCATATCGTCTATAGTCCATACTAGTAACCATCCTTTCCTCCAACGTGGAGGACGTGGACAGAAAATTATAATCCTCTTCTCTCTTGAGACTGAATAAACCAGTATAGTAGGGCTAAAACTGCAGTCTCTGCTCAAATATAGATATAACCCCACCACTGAACCTGTAACTTGAAGCTCCACACTTCAGCCCTAGCTAGTGGGGAGAGGATCATGCTTAGTTGCTTGGAGGACTGTCACCCTATTAAACCACAAAGAATTCACATTTCATTTTGCTGTCTTGCTCCTTGTGGAAAATGAAATTTCGCTTGGAATTAGTCATTTTCGTTCATCAAACATTTACTGAACATCCCAGTCATGGCAGACATAGAAACTCATTTCAGCTTCGGAAGAAAAAGCAAGCTTTGCCTTTAAGGAGTTATAGTCTCATGGGTGAGTGGAAATATTATGAGATAACTTCAGTCTATCAGAACATAAGATCAAAGAGGACATAGGTGAGTGAAGACAGAGCCTAATCTCATATCATCCAGAGAGAAATCTCCTAAGGGGATAAGGCCAAAACCTGCCCTTGAAGAGTGAGTAAGAGCTGGCCAGGAGAAAGAATCATGGATCACTCTAGGCAGTGGGGATAGCAAGATGGCAGGCACCAGGGGTGGAAACAGGTCAAAGTAGGTCTTGCATAACACAGTAAGGGGCTTGGACTGAGTAAGTCAGGGACTAGCTGGAGATTTCCCTACTGCTGCCAACAGTCTCTGCTATCCCGAGAGCACACAAAGGAATGGCAGCATGAAACACCCCATGGCTGGCCTTGCCTTGCACACTTGGTCCAACTGCAATTAAGGAACTTTCCAAAGCCTGCAGATGGACAGCTGTGGCACGAGAAATACATGAACACTACAAGAGTTCCGTGCAGTCAGTCCACCCACACACTTGCTCAATGGATATTTACAAAGCAGTAGTAGCTGCCAATCTCACTATTTGTGCTGTGGAATTTCTAGTGATCAAATGGTTATTGGACATCATGAAGAGTTCAGTACAGTGTGAAGGATACGCCTTAAATAAGGAACTACAGTGAGATATGCTGACGGTTAGAAGTCTAGTTATATGAACCGCCAAAGAATCTCTCTATGAAAATATGGAGGTCACAGGGCAGAAATTGTCCCTCAAGTTATTAAATGGCAGCTTTTGAGCACTGTTAATAATTTGATTGTAGCTAAATCTTCCTATGAAACTAGGGGTATTCTTTTCACCATTAAGACTGTCTGAAAAGGTTAGGGAGACGTAAAGCCAAGGAACTCCAAGATGCAAGTTCAGACATTCCTAGAACCAAGGTCATGACCATTCATCCAGAAACATTTACTGTAAAATTCCTTATATCAAATACCCACTTCAGCTGAGTCTTCTAAGTTGGGATGTGGTGTTCTTTTGTGTTTTTTTCTCTGATTCCTTAGCATGTAAAGATGTCTCCCATTTGGGGCACCCAGCTATTTGGCTATTCTACAATATGAGTAGTGTTACCTCATTGTTTTAGTTTATAGTCTGTCAGGTAAGCATCCTGACTCTTGATTTCAGCTCAGGTCATGATCTCACGGTTTATGAGGTCAAGCCCCATTTGGGGCCCTGCACTGACAGGGTGGAGCCTGTTTGGGATTCTATCTCTCTCCCTCTCTCTCCGCCTATCTATTTATTTCTCTCTCAAAACAAGTAAATAAGTAAACATTTTTTTAAAAAGGTATCTCGGATTTATATAGTACTTGAGCTTTCCAAAGCAATCTTGTGTAACGATCACTGAAATGGTAACACCATCTTATGAGCTAAGCAGGATAATGATCACGAGCCTCACTGTATAGATGAAGATCCCGAGGCCCCGAGAAGCTGGGTGTCAGGCTGGGTGCAGAGAGTACGTTAGAACAGAGGTATTGTGATCTCATATTGTTTTCCTTTTCGGTGAGTCCTGTTGGTTCTGGTGAGCCCATCTGAGCCACTTCCACCATGGGAAAGACTGAAAAGGAAAACAGACACAAGCTGCCAAGTGCCTCCTTCTCCCCCTGACTGGTAAAGAAGATGCGTGTGCTTTCCTGGTGACCTGAGTTTTTGTATCATTAAAAGGAGGAAATGTCACTTCAAGACTGACTATAAAGCTAGAGTAATCAAGACAGTGTGGTACTAGTGGTAGAGTAGACTTACAGATCATTGAAACAAGACAGAGAGCCCAGAAATACACCCACATAAAGATTGAGTCAACTGATCTTAGACCAGAAGCAAGAGCAATATAATAGAGCAAAGACAGTCTCTTCAGCAAACAGGGCTGGATCAGTGACATCCACATGCAAAAAAAATAGTCAGACATTGACCTTAGAGTCTTCACCGAAGTTAACTCAAAACGGATCACAGACCTACATGCAAAATGTAAAACTATAAAAATCCTAGATGATGACGTAGGAGAAAATCTAGATGACCTTGGATTTGGTGATGACTATTTTAGCTACAACACCAAGATATGATCCACAAAAGATATAGTTTATAAGCTGGACTTGATTAAAAATAAAAATAAAGCTATTGTACTGCTAAAGACAGTATCAAGACAACTAGAAAACAAGCCATAGGCTGGGGAAGAATATTTGCAAAGGACACATCTGATAAAGGACTCTTATCCAGAACACACAAAGAACTTGTAAAGCTTAACAGTAAAAAAAGAAATGACCCAATTTAAAAGTCGGCCAAAGATCATAAGCAATAACTCACCAAAGACATACAAATGGTAAACAGGCATATGGAAAGATACTCCACCTCATATGTCATCAGGGAAAGGCAAACTAAAACAATGAAATGACACTATACACGCCGTAGAATAGTCAAAATCCAGAACACTAACACCAAATGCTAGTGAAGATATGGAACAAGAGGAACTCTCCTACATCACTGGTGAGAATGAAAAATGGTACAGTTGCTTTGGAGGACAGTTTGGTGGTTTCTTGAAAACTTAAACATACTCTTACCATATGATCAAGCAATCACACTCTTTGATATTCACCCAAAGGAACTAAAAACTCTGTTCATACAAAAACCTGCACACAGATGTTTGGGGCAGCTTTATTCATAACTGCCAAGTCTTGAAAGCAACCAAGATGTCCTTGAGTAGGTGAATAGATAAATTAACTGTGGTGTAGACAGACAATGGCATGTTACTCAGTACTGGAAAGAAATGAGCTACCTACCCATGGGGGGAACAAAACATGAAGGAGGCATAAATGCATATTACAAAGTCAAAGAAACCAATCTAAAAATCTACATACAGCATGATTCCAACCACATGACATTCTGGAAAATGCAAAACTATGAAGACAATAAAAAGATGAGCGATTGCCAGGGGTGAGGGGAAAGATGCAAACAGGCAGAGCTGCAAACAGGCAGAGAGTAGAGGATTTTAAGGGCAGTGAAAATAATCTGTGTGATGTTATAATGAAGGATATATGTCATTTTGCTTTGGTCCAAACCCATAGAATTTACAATACCAAGGGTGACCCATAAGTAAACTACAGACTGTTGATTATACTGTGTCAATATATGTTTGTTCTTGGTAAAAAATAAAATAAAATAAAATGTACCATTCTGGTGAGTGACACTGATCATGGCAAATGCTATACATGTGTGGGGAAGAAGATATATAGGAAATCTCTGTACCTTCCTCTAAAACTTTATCGTATACCTAAACCTTCTAAAAATATTAAGTTTTGTTTTTTTTTTTTAAAAAGTGAAGGATAGTTCCTCCTAATCCTCCTATAAGGGGGAGAAGAAGGGTGGAAATGGTGGGGGAAAGGGAGAGAGGCAAACCATGAGAGACTCTTGAATGCTGACAAACACTGAGGACTGATGGAGGTGGGGGGGAGGGGGGGATGGGCATGGAGGAGGGCACTTTGGGGATGAGCACTGAGTGTTATGTAGAAACTAATTTGACAATAAACTATTTGTAAAAAAAAAAAAAAAAGAAATAAAGTTAAGAAATAAAAAAAAAAAAAGTGAAGGATAAATGTCGCTTCCACTTTGGATTTGGAGCCTTAAAATGGCCATCCATTTTAAGCACACAGTAACCAACTGTACCAGTTAAATACAACTTGTCTGCCCCAGATCTGCTGTTCAACCCCTTCAACCACAAAATGGGATCACAGAGCAGCCTGTGAGGTCATGCACAGTTCTCAAGAGGGACACAAGACCCGCTTTCTTAACTCTATCAGGTAGGAGCAGGATGGACTTTGATTCAGAAGAAAAATTACCAAATCCCCATTTAACAGACTTCTCTCTTCTCAGTCTAGCAGAGTGGAGGCTAATAAAACCAACACAATCTAAGCCAACACACTATACATGGTAAAACTCTGAGCTTGTGTAACATTGAGATTTTTACAAGTTTGGATATATATGTGATAAAAGCAAACGTGTTATAACTGCTGTTTATTCATCAAAGTCACATTCTTGGGAGGAACAGAAATGACCAAGTCATTTAACATGATTTATGAAATCACTCAACACCAGACTGAACTATGATAGCCCATGGGTTGGAAAAATGAGATTAAATGATGTAACCTGAAAAATGGTGGTGGTAATGAAGCCAAACATTTGGACTATGCCGTCTTAAAACTTTAAGAATCTTTCTTCCAGCTTTTGCTCAGAACTGGCTTCCATTATGTATCAATGTTTGCTAAATTGAAAACTGTCCAAGCACCTTACCTTGAATTTAATCTAAGGTTTGAGAAGAAGGAAAGTAAGCTGGGGGAGTACATCTGATTCACTGTATTTCTGCTGTCAACTCCAAAACTCATATGTAGAGACCATAGGTATCTTTTTTTTTTTTTAATGTTTATTTATTTTTGAGAGAGAGACAGAGCACAAGTGGGGGAGGGACATAAAGAGAGAGGGAGACACACTATCCGAAACAGGCTCCAGGCTCTGTGCTGTCAGCCCAGAGCCCAACGTGGGGCTCGAATACACAAACTATGAGATCATGACCTGAGCCAAAGTCGGATGCTTAACCGACTGAGCCACCCAGGCACCCATTGAGACCATGGGTATCTTAACAGAGCTACATGCTCATGTGGGTCTTCAGGAAAAACTCCTTTGCATCTAGTTGTGTAGTATTATAAATTGTGTTTGGAATTAATAGAGTCCATTTCTGTCAAGGAGAAAAGCTTTCTTCAAACTGGGATACAGTCTTCCTGAGTGTTTATGAGAGATTCTAATAGTAGCAAACATCATAGCTAAAGACTTACAGACTACTATTTAATAGGTTAAGTTTTTAAAGGTGGCCCCTGTAGAGGAACAATCCTGCTTCTTTCCATTTCTTAGGTTCTTTCTTCGCACTCAGGAGATCTGCTGCTTACAATGAGAGGAAATAAAGAGACCTAAACTACATTTTATGAAAGGTCTACTATGCCCAAGACGCTGGACAGGTGCCACCCCTGTTAAACCCGACCACAAATGTATGTGCTGATTTTATTATCCTCAGTTACAGACCAAAACACTGAGGATCATAGAAGTTAAGCAAGTCCCCTACAGTCTTATATCTGTTTAGGAAGGGCTAGAGACAGGGATCAAAACCAAGTCTGTTTGACCAAAAAGCCCAAGATTTTCTCACTATACTAAAATATTTCAAATATTGAAAAACAAGTGTTTAGTTATTGCTTTGAAGCAAGAAGAACAATACAGGCTGGTGGGTGTGGCATTAACAAAGACTCGGACCACAGCTTGACTGGGATCTGACTTAAAGAACAGTGGAGGCTAACACCCACCCCCAGAAATAGTGTGACGGACTGGCTGGTTGGCTGATATGTCCATGTTGCCAAGTACCTACACTGATAGGCGGGCTTGCTGAACATTTCATAAGATTTCTGGATGGTCCCACAGGGTTTTCCGTGACACATCCCACTCAGTAATCAACTCTCGGGGACCCTGAGGCAAAGAGAGAGTTTCTCACCCCAAAGCCAGGATAGCAACTGAAGGTTGAAGAAGGTGGAAGGGAAGCCAACACGAAGAACACTCAACTGAAAAGTCCCTGGGGCACCTGGGTGGCTCAGTTGGTTAGGCATCTGACTCTGGCTCAGGTCATGATCTTGGGATTCATGGGTTTGAGCCCCGCGTCCGGCTCTGTGCTGATAGCGAAGAACCTGGAGCCTGTGTGTGTCCTGGTCTCTCTGCCCCTCCCTTCCTCACACTCTGTCTCTCTCTCTCTCTCTCTGTGTCTCTCTCTCAAAAATAAACATTAATTTTTTTTAAAAAAAATTAAAAGCTTCCTTCCAAGCCAGTGGCTTCCACCCTCACTTTCTTCTCTTCTTGGTTTGCCCACAAGGTATATAACCAGTGGAGGGGACCCTGTATTATAAGAGAATGGAACAAAAAAGGGAGGAGGGTGGTCCTGTGAGGAGCTGCCCCCACCTCTCAACCAATCAGGTCAAACTGTTCTGCCTGCTCCCTGGGGGAGAAGGGTCTGCCAGAAATCTTCCCTCTCCCCTACTGGGATCTTCCAGTAGTTGGTTTTGACCAGACAGAGGGGGTTAAGCTTCCACAGTGCTCTTGGCATCATAATTATGAGGAAAGTGTCACCGATCCCAGGAGTTATAAAAGTCAATATAAAGTGAGATTTAAAAAAAGAAGAAGAAGAATCTCCTGAGAACTGTCAGGAATCAACCTGTCCTTGGCATTGTTATTTTATGGTAACGACCAAGGGTGGAAAGGAGCATCTCATACCCTTTTCTTCAAAACAGTGGTTCAAGAACATTATGTGACTTATTTCAGGGTGTTGAAGTAAATGGAAAAGAAAAAAAAGAAAAAAAAGCTCCTGTCTGAGAGGCTATGCAGGCCCAGTGCTGAGAAGGACGCAGAGATTCATACTCTTACATGTCCTCAATTAAACCCCACTCTCCAGTCAACGTGTCACTTTCCAACACCAACGCTCTAGCCCCATAAATAATGCCATCTAGCTGCCTTTGTCTGAAGTGCCTCCCATCTGTGGGCACGTCCTTCAGAAGCCAGCCTGAGCTCCACCTCATCTTTGAAGCCTTCCCTGACTGCCCCACTCAGATCAGCTTGGGGAGCTACATGGTCCCATGCTATTTTCTTTATGCCATCAAGCGATTTGAGGGTGCCGGGGGGCCAAGGGCCTGTCTCAGATGCCCATGAACTTCCCACAAGGTCAAGAGAGGAACAGGTTGTAGTTCCCACATGGCATCGACTCTGTTCCAGAAGTGAAACTGAGTCATGACTCTTGGCTCCAAGAAAAAACCTTCCCCACCAGGGTGGAGATGGGAGACAGGCAGTGTTTCCCCAGAGCCCCACAACCTCATGGGACCCAGAGAGATGACGCAATGGGGACTGATCACCATCTTTGCCGTGTAATCACATGCGCCTGGACTTCCCCGGGATGCCAGACATGCTCTCCCCCAGCCTTCACAGAATAACCACTCCCTTCTGATCGTGACAGCTGCCTTACTGCACGTGTGGTAACACCAACTGAGATCCTTCCCTGGGCAAAGCCCCACTGTGGAGAGAGCACCTGTCCATGGCAGAGCCCCACAGAAGGGATCGTTTAACTACGACTACACGCCGCAGATGTGGAGGGTATGGATAAGGCCCAGACAGAAACCCTACCCTCGGTGCAGGGATGGCCATGGAACGTCACTTCCAAGAAAGTCCCCCGGAGGGTTGGGAGGGGGAGAAGAGTTTTTTCCACGCTTCTGGGAGAATAAAGGTTGGGAGAGTCCTGCTTCTCCAAGAAGGCCCATCAGCTTCCAGGAGGGTGAAGTTCTATTCAACAAAACAGAGGACTCATGCACGGTGTCATCGGCTCTGGTAACTGAAAAAACATGCGGGATGGTGCAAGTTTGTTTTTAGGAGAAAAATGAGCAAAAAACAGAGCCAGGTTAGGTCACGACCATAAATCAACCTGATACAAGGGAAGGTCTTTTCTTGGGCTGTGATGCCTGTGCCCCCGCCCCTCCCCCAAGTCTATCTACCCGCCTTCTGCAGAACTACTTACCCAACAGCCTGCCCCCCAGAGGGGCCATGAGGGGAACAGAAAGGACCAAGAAGGAGGAGGAGACAGGCCATCCATCAAGGACCACACAACCTGGCAGACAGCGGGGCCGTGTCAGCAGGAAGAGGAGAAATTGAAGAAAGCAGCCCAGGGAGGTGTTTTTCAGCTGCTCTAGATAACTTTCCTTCCAGACAGGATTAGGCTCGGCTTTTTATCTGTGCGTCCAAGCTTTTATAAATTAGAGCACAGAGTGGGAAAATCCTCCTGGGAATGTTGCATGAGCATCTTCCCAGCACATTTTTCAACATCTTCTCGTGGCCCGCTCTTCCCCTTAGTCACGCTCTCATGGTGCGCAAAGATGGTCGGAGCCAGGACTGGGGACTGCCCTGGCTCTCCAAGACTACTCGGGTTGGGGTGAGGGTCAACGCGGCCGCTTGGCAGGGAGAGGAGAGAGCAGGGAAGCACAGAGTGAGGTGGTCAGGGACATGAATCCGAAAGCACCTACAACCTCAGAAGCAGCAGCCTGCATATGACCACCTCAGAAATCAGCTCACAAGGGAGCTAATTCCAAACACCACTACCTTTTACCTTTAATCAGCAGGGTCTGCTTACAGATTCAGGATGAAAGGGCCCACAGACCCCCTAAAAGGTCACCTCTGGGCCAGGGCTGTTCATATCTTACTGTGGGTATGAAGAACCCAGCGACCCCAATAAATGCCAATTCTGATTCAGTAGCACTCGGGCAGCACCTCAAATGCTGCATGTCCAACCAGCTCCCAGGGGAAGCCACTGCTCCTGACCTTCACAACACATTGTGGGTAGAGGCCTCTAGGGGAGAACAGATCCAGACCTCTGAGAATGACCTCTGTCAGCAGTGGGTGAGGGATAGAGCCCAGCCAGCCAGTGACTTTGATACATAACGCTCCTCCACTCCCTCCCTCATCCATTTACTGCAGATACACAGGGGCGCCTGGGTGGCTCAGTCAGTTAAGCGTCTGACTTTGGCTTAGGTCATGATCTCATGGTTCTTGAGTTCGAGTGCCATGTCGGGCTCTGTGCTGACAGCTCAGAGCCTGGGGCCCACTTCAGGCTCCGTGTCTCCCTTTCTCTCTCTGCCCCTCCCCTACTTGTGTTCTGTCTCTCTTTCTCAAAAAATGAATAAGTGTTAAAAAAAATATGTATGTAAAAAAGAAAAACAGTACAGTCCACCCAAACAATATATTTTTGGTAGAACACTATTCTACCGTTAGAAATAACATTTTTGGGAGGCTGGAGGAATTGGATGAAGGAGGGGGGCATCGAAAGGTACAACTTCCAGTTATAAGTTAAATTAAGTCCTGGTAAAATAACAGACAACGTGATGACTATAGTTCACACCACTTGTAAGCTATGTTTGAAAGTTGCTAAGCGAGTAAATCTTAAAAGTTCCCTTCATGAGGGGAGAACTTTTTTCACCTTTTTCTTTCCTTTTGTTTGTATCTATAGGAGATGATGGAAATTAAGTAGATGTATTGTGGTGATCACTTTGTAATATACATCAGTCAAGTCATTACGCTGCAGACCTTAAACTTACACAGGCTATATGTCAATTACATCTCAGTGAAACTGAAAGATAAATAATTGAGTAAATAAATAAAATTTTCAAAAATAAAACAGCTGGAGGTAAAACTGCAAACATCCAAGATGGCAACATAGGAAGATCCTGAATCCACTTCCTCCAGTCGACACACCAGTTCTGCAGCTACATGTGGAACCCTTTCTTCCTTAAGAAACCCAAACCCTGGCTGAATGGTGACCACCCATCTGCGAACGATCAGGGAGGAGAGGCTGGGACAGGCTCACCGTAAACCCCACCCTCAGCACAGTGGCCCACAACCAGCAGGGAACTCAAGCCCAAAGGTTCTCCCTGAGGAGTGAAGGGTTCCAACCCCTCACTGGGTATCTCAACTTTTAAGACACACACTTGAGAGACAAGTCCCCAAAACATCTAACTTTGGAAACCAATGAGGCTCATGTCCCAACAAGACAAGACTAGCGATCTGAGAGGCCAGCCACAAGGACTTGGTGTGCTCTGACCCACCTGCTCAAGGTCAGGCTCAGATGCAGCCTACGTTGCCCAGACTTCAAGTGAAGGAGGCTCATCTGCTGACGTTCAAGTGCTGGCCAGAGGGGCAGGTGTCCAACACACCGTGTGCCTCTCAGCCTGCCAGAACTCGTTCTAGGGATGCAGATTATCTCAGTGCTGCCTCTTTACTGTGCCCCGAGCTCCAGTAACTCCCAGGAGGCAGCTCTTATTATACACATCTGGTGCCCTGATTTTTGCAGCTGCTGCCGAGGGAACGTTCTTGATCTGGCTCTATAGGTCAGGGAAGCTTGTGTCCCCTGGTCCCATGGGACTGCAATAATTGGTGTCACCCAGAAAGAAACACATATGCCTATTTAGTATCCTGATTTCTGCCACTGTTGCCAGAAACACATTGTCTGGCTTTGGTGGCCAGTGAGTTTATGATCCTGAGTCCCACAGATCTGTACTAATGGAGAAACGGTTCTTAAATGGCTACCACCCGTAGGATAAAGAAAGAGGCAACAGACCCGGGAGCTTTGCCTTTCTGGGGACGAGGCCGATTAGCTAACCTTCATGACTGTGGCCTGAGGGGCAGGCTTCTGATTAATCATGTATCTCGGGGCTGACTGTAATCCCTTCCAGAGACCCCTGAATGGCGGGCACTATCTTCACGCTCTCCTTCTGCCATGCTCCAGAGCACCAGTGTCTGAGGGGAGCTTGATCTCAATCTGGTACCCTGGTTTTTATTCAGGTGGAGGCAGGGGTGTCACCTTCCCGGGATTCACAGGGCTGCGGCAATCACACAGACAGTCCTCGGCAGGTGGCTTCCACCCCCGGGCACTGCACGCATGGACAGCAGATGGAGACACGTTCCCCGGTCTTTCTATGAAGAGGCCTCTTTGCTCGTGTTGGAGCTCTGGATGGAGGGTCAGGCCTCAACTCTAACACACATTTAGCAGCCTCCAGAGCTGCTCTCGAGGAACATGGGCTATGGACACCATCCTGGCTCTCCCCCTACCTAGTTCCAGGTCATCAGGACCCAGAAAAGAACTCATCTGGAGCCCAAGTTCTCGGGACTGCCAGCCAGGGTTGCGAGAAGATGCGCCAACACGATCCATTACCTTGGCACATCTCAGCACATCTGAATTCTTTTTCTCCCACTTAAAGGAATAAATAGTTGAAGTTTGAAAAGTGCTGAAACGTTCCTTACATCGACTCATTCTCGCCAAAAGAAGAAAACAGTCTCCTAATTAGTAATTTTTAACACGTGGAATTTTTCTTTGGGTGGGAGGATGCCATTTCGACCATGTTTCATAACCTTTGAGAACAAGCAGTAGGAAACTTCCTGAGCATTCATTCACACACTCCACTGGTCCTGTACCTCTGGAGTTCCACAAGCAGCCCATCGATGCCTGAATGAGGAAAGGCCGGTCTGTGTGATGAGTGAGCGTCTGTCTCAGGAGAGGTGTGGACTGGGCCACTTTTCCCTAGGCAGCCCACCTAACTTACAACAGACACACCTCAGCCTGCCCAAACCCGTTCTACAGATGCAGACTAGCATCCCTAAGAAAGCAAGTCCTTGGAATTCCAGCAACCCAAGAGAAAAAGGATCAAAGCCTCCAAATGCCGAAGGTAGTTTGTGCAAAAGCTAAGAGAATGATCTGAAGTCCCACCCCTGGAGTATTCTGAGTCTGTTCGTCTTTGATTAGATACCTTAGTACCTTGCACAGGCCAGGCCTGGGGGAGACAGAGACACAGGGGCACCCACAGCTGGGGACCTCAGCCCTGTTTCTGCAACCTTATCCTATTTCCATCAAGGTCCCTCTGAGAACTCTTAAAATTCCAGCCGAGGAGCACCAACACGAATTTCCTGGTTTGTCCTTTCCTCCGCCAAATAAATAATTTTGAGATCTCTCTCAAAAATTTGCTTTGGCATTTCATTCCCTAGGTACAGTTTGCAGAATCAATGCTGCCCTAAGAAGTGGTTTAAACAAAGTTAAATATATATTTGATTCAGAGCCGCTGCAGGAGCCTATGGTTAAAGGAAGCTTAGAGAAGATCCTCATACAGTGAAAATAACCTCCCAGAGTATCCGTCAACTCAGGTTAGATGTCTGCGTGTCAGGTTTTCATGAAGTGAGACATCATAGTGTTAGTTCTTGTCCAACATGTCTCACATTCACTCGGTGAACAAGCACTGCCTACATTTACTTAATGCCATCTGAACATTTTTGCCTCTACCGCGTGGTCACAAATTAACCCACGGAGACTCGGACAGCTTTCTCAAATGCAAAGGCCCACACAACCCAAATATTATGCCAACCAGAACCTAAAGGCTCAGAGCCCCTTTCCACCAGTTTGAAAGTCTGAGAAAAAAACAGAGGGTTTAGGGTGTGTGTTCTCAAATTAAACCCAGGTGAGTCTTCAGAGCCCAGTGTTCAAAGAGAACTTCAAGCTGGTCTATGAGTCAAGCCCTGCTGTGATACAGCTCTGGCTGCCTGGCTTCTGCGTGAGAAAGAACAAGGAAAATGGGTGAGTAATTGGCATTTCAGGTTAAATGAGGACTAACATAATATTTTTTCCCTCTCTTACTGAAAGTCATTCTAACATGTTTTCTTCTGTTTTCCAGTAAGAAATTTAAGTTGACCCAAAGCAACCTGTAAGAGTTGAAACAGCACCAAACTGGGAACCAAAAAACTTGAAATGTGGCCCCAGTCTGCTGCTGTGTGATGTCTGAAAAGTGTCTTTCCCTCTCTGGGCCTCAAGTTCCCATCTGTGAAGGAAAGACTGGGCTGGGCTGTCACCAGGCCCACATGTTCTGAGAGTCCATGCCCGGGATCTCTGAGCTCATCCTGAAGGGACTTCAAGGTTCTCATCCTTCTCATCGTTTCTCACCGTTAGGCATCCTGTGAAAGTCCACAGAGGGGAGAAACGACTGAGCTGAACACACATCTTAATGGGCAGGTGTTGTTTCTACTAGATCCCTCCTTTGAATTCAACTTGCAATCATGTGCTTCTATCTCCTAAAAAAGTGGAACTAAAACATTATAGTTAGTTGAGGGTACTGGGTAGTTGGAATGCAGTGTGTCAAGATTTCTTTACAAATGGTTCAATGTTCAACTGTGTCACAAAGATATACATGCACATCTACCCACAGGAGCTCAGGAAAAAGAGAATCTGTATGGACCAAAATGGACAAAGGAGGCCTCAGAGAAGAGGGGCAGGAGCCAGCCCTGGCCTGACTGACTGGCCATGTCGTGGGTCCTTCCCGCACTATCCCATCACCATAGAAGGACGAAAATAGCAACTAGCATTGACTGACCTCACACTATGCCCCGGGCACAGCACTGAGCACATGCTGTGCATTAATTTATTTAATCATCACAGCAATTCTGTGAAATAGAAATGGTCGTTACGCCAGTTTTACAAATGAGGGGACTTTAACCTGCCAAGTTCGCACAGTGAGTCAAGGGCTTAAGCCCAGAACCACCTGCCTGCAGATCCTGAATTCCTAACCCCTACATTAAGAACTTAAAAAAAAAAAAAAAGGAAAGAATTTAGATGGAGGAAGAGATCGAGGTAGGACCTTTCAGGTGGGAGTCAGTCTGTCCTGAGGCCAGGAGTGGGTAATCGGGGTTCGTGTGGAGGGGAGAGACAAGACTTCCCTGACTTGGAAAAGTGGTTGACTCTGGGAGTAAGGAGAGAGCACATTCTATGTGTGGAAAGTGGCCAGATTATTCTCATCAATGCATTCTACTCAAAGCGCCCACTCCACTCCAGAACCTGTCTTGGGTGCTTGGGTGACACATGATCAAGGCCTAGCCAAGCCCCCAGAGGCCTGCATGCAATCAGAGGGCTCCCGCCACTGAGTAGCTTGAACTTGAGCTGGAGGTGGGAGCCACCATGGTTCTGGACTAGAGAAAAGATTGGAAGTCTGCAGTTGGAGGGCGGGAGGTGGGAGGGAGGCAGGGCCAGGAAGAGGGATGGTGACAGAAGTTCCAGGAACAGCAAGGTCAGCAGGTGGCTTCCCCTTCCTGCCTGGCTTTCTGCAGCCAGCATATGGTGTGTCTCTCCTAAGTTCCCAGACCTTGCCGTGGGCAGAAGGCCAGAAGGGGTGGGGCCACCTGCTCCCGTCCCCTCCTCTGCCATGGCTGCTCCTTGCTAAGGTCAGGCCAGTGACACTGTGCACTCTGTCCAAGGGTGCAGTAAGACTGCCACACCCAGCGAAGGAGCCATGCCCAAGATTACCTCCGTCCACAGGATGAATGCCACAGGCCAGTATCGTAAGGATTATAAGGATATTTTATTGTGCAATTATTTCAAATTATTAATGTGCCTTGAAACAAACAATGTCTAAAACAGATCTCTGCTATGGCTAGTGTTTATTATTATTCTGCATAAAGTGGGAACTCATTTCAAAAATAGTTCTCTAATACCCACTTTGTGTTCAATAAATATCTTTCAAATAAATAAATTAGTGAGTGAATAGATTAAAAATAATGGAGTTAGGGCCTGTGCTTTGTGTTAAAAGAACTGCACCCCCTGAAAAAGGAGCTTCGTGATGACTCCAGATTTTGAGGGAACCAGAGAAGGAGCAAAGGCTGGAAAGACCTGGAACCCAAGGAAAGTTTCCAGGTCCCCTCTTGGCGTCTCCTTCAGGTTAACAAGACTGCCTTTCCCTAATTATACTCTCTCCCCCTTCCTTTCTCTCAAGTGAAGTGAAGCACAAAACCAAAGTTCTAGGGAGAGAATGAGAAAGAGATCATATGTTCAAACCAGAGGAAGCAAATAAACAGAATAGGTAATTTCTGAAAATTTGATAATAATCATAGTTAGGAGTGCCTGGGTGGCTCAGTCAGTTAAGCTTCCAACTCTTGATTTCGGCTCAGGTCACAATATCACAGTTCATGAGTTTGAGCCCTTGCATCAGGCCCCACACTAACAATGTGAAGTCTGCTTGGGATTCTCTCTCTCTCTCTCTCTCTCTCTGCCCTTCCCCACTTGCATGCATGCTCTCTCTCAAAATAAATAAACGTACCAAAAGAAAAAAAAAAGGAATCATAATTAAATCAAGTTGCCATTATATCCAATTTTTCTAGGAGACTAGATATTGGTCAATATTTATCAAGTGTTGATAGATTTGGGGAGGTGAGGAAGTTGAAGCGGGGGCCAAGAGTAACCACTCCTTCTAAGTTAGTGTTGAGTGAATTCAAAACCTCTTAGCCACCTTCCAAATCAATAAGACTTAGAGACTACTATGTCTTCCTATACCTACTTCCAAACAGAATAATTCACTCTAGTTTGCAAGGCTACATCTTGCCCTCCGTGTGGTCACCCATTCACTTATCCTCTTACCAGATATTTGCTGGATGAGCTTCATTTGCTGATAATTTACTAGGTGCCGTGACCTCAAGCAGCTGATAACGCAGTGGAGTGCTAGCCCCGGAGAGAAATGACACAGGAGTAGGGCCATACATGTCCATTTCTTCAGCCCCCAGTATGGTGCCTGGCGCACAGTAGGAACCCAGTTCATGTCCGTTGCATAAATAAACGTGGAATGGGAATTATGGGAAGTTGATCTGAGCATCTTGAAGGCTGACTACAGGGTACCAGGAGAACCCGACAGAGAAAAAACCTACATCAGTGAGACCAAAGAAGATTTCCTGGAAGAAATCCTATTAACTTTCTTAGTTAATCTTAGAGTAAGTAAGATGAACGCGGATTTGGAGGAGTAGTTTTCTGTGGGGAGGAAAAGGGCAAAGGGCAGAGGCCAGGAAAGAGTGGTATATCTGCATCACCGCTTGTAGTTTGGTGTTGAAGGAATTAACTGAGTGAGTGAGTGTGTGTGTATGTGTGTGTGTGTGTGTGTGTGAGGGAGCTGTGACTGTGCACATATGTGCACGCATGTATATGTATGGGAACGAGTGTGTGAGCGTGTGTCAACCCTAGAGGGCAGTGACGAACCTGAGGGCAGAAGTAGGGTCCCGTGTGGCAAACGAAGGGAGCCAAGCTTTACCCTGAGCACACAGTGTGATCATCCAAGGGTCTGGGCAGGAAAGCGACTTGAGCTGCTCTGTATTAAGAAAGCTCCCTTTGGTGCAATTATCTGAAGGATGATGGCTCTCTCAGGTGAGAGAGGTCCAGACTAACGAGGCCGAAGGAAGGCAGTGGGTGTGGGCTGACCAGGGCAGGTCCAAAAGATATTGACAAGGTATAGCAGACAGCTTCCTGGTATTATATGGGATATATATTGAACGTAGTGGGGCCGAGGAGTGTCCGTGTAGGACAGGAACTCCAAGTGCTGGGCTGTGTGGACAGGGCCCTTTGCTGAGAGCAAAAACAAAAACAAAACACAAAACACAAAATGGGAGGTGGGGACTGAGACGGAAGGGTTCGGTTGGGAGAGGCTGGTCCAGCACTCCTTAGAGACAGCTTCGCCCAGGGAGTGAGACCGCATCCTCTGGGCACAGAGCGCCTGGGGCCCGGTCTCAGAACGGGCCGTGCGACCTTGGGCAGTGTCCTATCCTCTTCTGTTCTGTGCTCCAGCTGCCCAGCTGCTTCCTCGACTTGTTTGGAGGAGCACATGTGCTCAGGCTTGTGCGGTGACCACAGTCAGGCCTGGCACAAAGTGCTGCATGAGTTACTGTTGAACAAAGAGTTCTTCAGTGTCTTGGAATGACTGGCGCCTGTGTGTGCGCACTTTACATTTCTGTTACTTCACCTTCCTCTGTTTTCCTCTGTGCTTATGCTGTGTCCTACTGTAGATTACTTTAGATAACTAGGGCTTTTTTAAAAAATGTATTTATCTATTTTGAGAGGAGAGAGAGAGCACAAGTGGGGGAAGGGCAGAGAGAGAGGGAGAATCCCAGGTAGGCTCCACGCTGTCAGTGCAGATCCAGATGCGGGGCTCAATCTCACAGACTGTATGATCATGACCTGAGCTGAAGTCAGGTGCTTAACTGGCAGAGCCACCCAGGTGCGCCTGCTGTGTCCTACTTTAGATTACTGGTGTTTTATAATAAGGCCTGGGGACTCGGATCTCTCTTACCTTGAAATAAAATCTCTCTGAACCTGCATCTACTTCTGACATCACCTCCTTCCCTCAGAGCCAGGTTTCTGTGGAGAGTGCACAGGACTCTGCTTTCGGGGCACCTTGGTGGCTCAGTCGGTTAGGCATCCGACTTTGGCTCAGGTCATGATCTTGTGGTTCACAAGTTTGAGCCCTACGTCAGGCTCTGTGATGACGGCATGTTTCAGATTCTGTCTCCCTCTCTCTCTGCCCCTCCCCTGCTCGTGCTCTGTCTCTCAAAAACAAATAAAAACACTTAAAATTTTAAAAGAAAAAAAGACTCTGCTCTGTCTTCATGCTCCAACCATTCATTTATATTTCCACTCACTGTGATGATATCTCCCCTCCCAGATGCCCAACTCTGGAGTGGAAACTCTCTCTCAAGCCACCAGTGATATTCTTTTTAAAATTTTTAATGTTTCTTTTAGTTTTGAGAGAGAACATGCGCACGTGCATGAGTGAGAGAGGGGGCAAAGAGAGGGAAGCAGACAGAGGCTGTAGGGCCCAAACCCATGAACTGTGAGATCATGACCTGAGCCGAAACCAGGAGTCGGACACGTAACCGACTGAGCGATCCAGGTGCCCCGAACCCCAAGTGATAATCTAACTGCTGGGTCTAGGGAGCCTACTTCAGGCCTGTCACGTTGCTGGGCACCCCCACACCAGCTGACATGGTGGAACCCCATTCTTTTCCCTTTCCCCAGCCCCCCTTCCCTAGCTGCAAGGAGCCCTCAGGCTCCTCTAGGTAAAACTGGCCCCTGCCCATGGCTGGCCTGTGATAATTAGGTACAAGTCTGCTCACTCTGGGCAGAGAGCACCTTCTGCAGCCCCTGCCTTCCCCATTTTTGCTTCTCCAGCACGTGGTCCAATGTCTGAAACTTCACCCGACAGAGGCTCAATGTGCTGGTGAATGAAGAAGTGAGTGGAGGAATGAGCAAACAGAACCCAACCCCTTTACTTCCTCCCTAACCTTCCTAACACGTACAGCAATTATCTGTACGAAAATGAGCAAACGCTGAGTCACCGCTTGAATGATGACTCACTAACTGATTGATTAGCTTTTCAACTCTGTGACTTCACCTCTGATTAGTAACTGACTTCTAATCCAAAAATGAGCTATAATTTCTAGTCTTGGTATCCCAACCGGTTGCCATGTCAAGTCCGAATGCTCTGAGATTTGGGGTTCCAGTGACCATACTGTATATTTGGGCAGAAGTACTCTACTTCACCACTCACTGCTGACTCATAAAGAGAACGGAAATGTTTTTGTTTGCCCACTGGATTGATTTCCTGGATGTTCTCTTTTAAAAAAAAAATTTCAAACAGATGACCATAGGATAGGGGGAGCAATAATAAGATAAAAACAGAGAGGCAGACAAACCATAAGAGACTCTTAAATACAGAGAACAAATGGAGGGTTGCTGGAGGGGAGGGGGGTGCTAAATGGAGGATGGGCATGAAAGGGGGCATTTGTTGGGATGAGCACTGGGTGTTACAGGTAAGTGATGAATCACTAAATTCCATTCCTATAATCATTATTATACTATATGTCAACTTACTTGGACTTAACCTTTTAAAACTCCATAAATAAATAAATAAATAAATAAATAAATAAATAAATTCAAAGAATAGGATTGTTTTAAAGTAGAGAGTGAACATGGGAAAGAGAGGATGCTGTTATTACTTGGACACAAACTTAGCCTAGGATATGCTTTCTGGAAAGTGCCAGGGTCACGCTGTATATGATGCAAAAAGCCCGAGAGTAATGGAATTCCATGTACTGGAGGGCAGAGGCATGGAATTTATGCACCTGTCTATGGCATCAGGAACTGAAGCGAACGGATGTTCAGGGGATACGGGCCCAGAATCCACACTAAGGTGCAGCCTCGTCTCCTGTTTATTTGGCCTCCTTGAGGCACAGACCAGGATGGGGACGAGAAGGAGCCAAGCACACACATTCTGAATGAGTCTGGGGGGCAGCGGCAGAGGAATAAAGAAGAGCGTGAAGACCAGGGCAGGGAAGAAGGATGGAGTGCTGCAGGTGACAGACAGCAGTTGAGTGGATTTGGGCTGCCAAAGGGGACTCCTGGTTCCCAGCCCTGACACTCCTGAGTATTTCTAAGTCGATAACCTGTGCTCCAGCCAAGAGCTATGCCAAGAGACCCCATGGGTTCCGTGTCATCGTTGAGGACCGGGAGAGGACCCACAGCTAAGAGAGGGTGGGGAGAAAGCAGCTAACGGCACCGCACAGCTCGCTCAGAGCCCCTCCCCAGGACACTGTCTCCCCGAGATTGTGGAAGGGCTAAGGGGCACGCACTGTGGGCTGCAGGTGAGGACAAGAAAGGCACTGGTGATGAATAATAACAAGTGTCAGGCTCTGACGCTGGAGTCTGACACGGAGGATGGTCACATGTTGTGCTCAGAGGAGACTCCTGTGCTACCACCTGGAAGTGACTCTCCTTCTTCCCCAGATACTGGGTGGCCCCTAAGTCCCAGTTCTGACCCTGTGAGACAGACACCAGGCCCTGAATGGAGCGGCTCACAGGGAGACAGCAATGCACCCAAAGCCGGAATCCAGGAGAAAGTTCGGGGCATGGTGAGGGAGCCATACGGGCCTTATTTTCCCTCCTCCTGTTTCTTGTCTCCTTTTCTTCCTGAAGGTGCTGCCCCATCACAGCCTGATGTACTATGACTTCTGGGGGCCTGAATGTTCTCCATATGCATGTGTGGAAAGTACTAGAAAGTAATGCAATTCAGGCCGAAGGGGAGCTCCTTCCATGCAGAGCTGGGTTCAGGGAAGAAAGAGCCATTTGAGGATGCCCTTGAGAAGCTGGAGGAGGAAGCCTGATGACAGCCTCCACCTCCAACAGTAAGGGTTCCCTGTGATCACAGAGACCTCAGCATAAGAGTCCAGTGTCCCTACTCACCACACAAGACAACAGCACAATTCTCAAAGACCACCAGGTGCAAGCGACGGCTGGGCCCTAACCATCAGTGAAGTCACAAGAGCCCTTTTCACTGAGAGGGTCGGAAATTTAAAACAGAACCCTCATGTGTTGCTGGGATTGCAAAATGGTATGGTCACTTCAGAAAACGGTCTGGCAGTGCCTCAAAATGTTAAACACAGAGTGATGTTCCCCAGAGAAACACAAATATAAGCCCACATGTAGCAGCTGTATCCACAATGGCCAAGAAACTGAAGCCACCACAGCGTCCATCAACTGAAGAATGGATAACCACCATGCGATAGATCTATGGAATATTATTCAGCAAATAAAAAGGAATGAAGCTCTAGCACATTAAACATGATCAGCCTCCAGTGAAAGAAGTCAGGTTCAGATACAAATGTCCAGAACAGGTAAATCTATCGAGGCAGAAAAGAGATTAGGCTTGGCTCTGGCTGCGGTGGCTACAGGAAGGTGAGGAGGGAGATCGGGAGAGACTGTTAATGGCTACAGCGTCTCTTTTGGGTAGAATAAGACTTTCTAAAATTAGACTGGTTAAAGTCTCACAAGTCTTAAAAAAGAAAAACCATTAATTATAGAATTTAAACAGGACGGTATATAAGTTATATTTCAGTGCTATTTTTTTAATAGAAAATAGATTAACTATAAACTCCGCCTGGAATGCTCAGACCAAGAAGTCAGCAGGACTTGTTTCCTGTGGGAAATCTCTGGGAAGTTTTGTTTCTCCTTGAATAGAAGGTGTTTCCCCACCACAGATACTGCCACGGCCTCTCGGCTACTAAGATTCTGGACAGCACAGAGCTAGGAAGCAAAGCAACAGAGGGCAAGACAGATGGCATACGGGAGGTGCCCTTAATACCACAGGGCGGCAAACTCTGGCGTGCCACCTGTTCTTGTAAATAAAGTTTTATTGGAACACAGACACATTCGTTCATTTACATATCGTCCATGGCGGCTCACATACTCTAACAACAGAGACTGTCTGGCCTGCAAAGCCTAAGCCATTACTATTGTTCCTTTACGGAAAAAGTTCGCGGACCCTTGCTCTGGGCTCACAAGTCTAGAGTCTTGCTGCTTAAATACGGCCCCCACACCAGCAGGATCACTGAGGAGTCTGTTCAAAATGCAGCATCTCAGGCTGCCCCAGACTCACCGAATCAGAATCCACATTTGTGTTAGTTGTGTTAGTGCAAAAAGCAGATGCAAAGACGGGACTGACATACAAGGATCTAATTAGGGGCGACAATTACGAGAGAGAACAGGCTGGGAGCCTGAAAGCGCTGGGAGGGCCATCAGTCCGTGTTGCCAATCTGACCTGGAAGGAAGGAGAGAGGGAAGGGAGGTCTGGTGGAAGCACATAGACTACTGTTCAGACTGAGGAGGGCTCTGCAAGGCCTTTAGGAGTCGTCAAGCCAGGGTTGGCTGTCAGAGAAGTCAGGTGTGCCTCACCCCACCACCCCAAAGCACAGGCTGCTTCAGGGCCAGTGCAGTCAGGAACGTAGAGCATGGCTCCTGGGGTCTTTGGTCAATGGAGCAGCCTGCAGTTGGAGGTCTGTGAGGCTTGCTCTCAGTGCCTCCGCTGCAAGGTGGCATATGCCCACAGCAGCCACTGCATTTGGAGAAGAATCCCAGGTGATCTCTGTCAATACTTAAGCTGCAAAGCAATTGTTCTAGAGCAGGAGTTGGCCAACTTTTTCTACAAAAGGCCAGACAATAAATATTTTAGGCTCTGTGGGCTGAAAAGTATTACAACTACCCAGCTCCGCCATTTAGCATGAAAGCAGCCACCAAGAACACAGGGTGTGGCTGGGTTCCAATAAAACTTTATTTAGAAAACAGTCGCCAGCCTTGGCTGGAGGGCCAGATGTGGCCCGCGGGCTGTACTATACCAATCAGTGCTCTAGAGTTGTGGGGGTTGAGCTTTTTTAAAGTAACTACACTCTTTCTTCAAAGAAACGGGTAAGAAAGGGGCTGCTCCTGTCAAAGGTGGGAGGGGACCCTGCACCAGGCAGCTCCTCTCACAAGCCCCTGATGCACCTGTACAGTCAGCAAAAGCAAAATTTGAGAGCCACGGCCCGCTTTCCACAAAGAGCCACCAGTTTCAGAGAGTTCCGCTCACCATTTTCCTCATCCCTAATGGGCGTCCAGGAATCTAAATGTCTATTTTATGCATCCTGCAAATATAACACCAAGAGCCTAACACTGTGCTGGATATTTGGGGATTCCAAGAGAGAACCAGACATGCATTTGGCTCCTGAGAAACTTTCAGTAGGTAGAAACAAGACGTGCCAGAACTAATGAGGCAGAAAGCAACGTGTGCCCCCGGACACCACACCTGAAGGCCTACAGAAGTGGGGGAGCAGAGATTACCCTCACACAAGGAATCTGGAGGGCTGCCTGGTCAGGGGGCTCGGCAGTCAGCTGTGAAACGAGGGGCAGAGTGACAGCCTGTTTCACTTCTCACACTTGACGTCGCCTCCGTTCTGAAGGGCCATACGGGCACAAGATACAACCTCCTCATGGATGGACACTAACTTACAACCATCGGGGCATGTGCCTTGTCCACACAAGCACACATGTATCTTGTCCTCGCCGAGGCGGGCAAACCCAACCCCAGAGACCACCACCGGCCTGGCCTGCACGTCCATAGTCTCCCACGCGAGGGGCAGGGGTGCTATAACTTTGCACATCTGGGTCCCAGTCAAGGAGCAGGGCTACAACGTGGAAGGAAATGGGCAACTCCTTAAGGCCTCATGAGAGCAAACACTCCGACTTTGACCATCGTCGCCATACCCGAAGAGGCAGCTGAGGGGGACGGTCACAGAGCCCTCACCCTCAGCGGAGCACTGAGAAAGGTATGTAAGTGGCTCTCCCCCTGTCATAAGACTGGATAAAGGGAGACATGGCACACGTGGCCCTTTTAAATTCTCTTCACATCTACAGACACTTCTGTGTGTGGGAATCTGTCTTCGGCGGAGCTCCGAGCTCCGCACAATGAAACTCCTCACTGTGAGTATGCAGCTCCCTTATTGGGAGAAGGGCACCTCTTAGCATCCTATGAAGTCGCATTTCTTAGACATTACTCAAAACAAAACAAAGAGCCATCAAGGTGCCTAACCAGGGCCAGTTAGGCACTGGCCCTCAGGAAAATCCAAAAAGCTCTGCAAGTTAGGTAAACCATGTGAACATGTACATTTTTCTGAGGAGGAAGGACAGCTTTCATCAGATTCCCAAAAAGGTTTCTGATGCCAGAAAAGCTTCCATGCCATTGTCCGGTTTATTCAAAACAGTTCTGCCCAAGCTAAAAAGAATACATGATTTTAAAAACTAGAGTACTTTTAGGCATCTGATTCTAGGGTTCTCCATCATCTTGAAACCATCTTGTGAAACTTCCTATTTGCCATCATTCCTACCTCACACAGTAGCTTGCTAAATTCCTAAGAAGTTCAAGTTAATATTCCACCTAAGGAAAAATTCTAGGTTAGTGGGTGGAACCAAAGATGAGTAGGTTCACACCTACTGCTTAGTGATGGCTGTCTCCTGCTATTCATACCACGTCACAAGTACCACGAGCCAAGCCCTGTGGTGGGCACTTTCCATACATGACTTATTTAAACAATGCGAGACATTTTCTCACTTCTCAGTGTGATGAAAGCAAGGCTCCGATGAGTTCAATGGATTGCCAAAGAGCAGAGCGCTTGATTAAGTGTCAGAAGTGGGATCTGATGCCAGGTGGGGTTGGACTCCTCAGTTTGGTACTAGGATGCGCCCTGAAACGTGGATCCTCAGAGGAGGAAAACTGGTTTTCAAGTCGGGGACAGTTTCTTAGACATCTTTGTATTCCCCACAGTGCCCTGCCGGGCTGGGCATGGATGGCAAGCTCAGTAAATATTTGTTGAATTAAGAAACATGGGCCCGGGCTCTAATCCTGCCGTGGACTTACTGACTCAGTCCCCTACAACTTGGAGCTGCAGGTGGCTACTCGGCTGGTCAGCTGCAGGGAACATTTGAAATCAATTATGGGTGAGGAGGAACCTAGTAAAAGTCTCTCTTCTGTGTAGACTGGGGTTCAAGGAGGGGAAAAGAAGTTGAGAAGGAGGGAAAGGAACAGAATGGTCTCAGGGGTGGGTGCCGGGGCTTAAAGATTTCATTGGAATGGGGCAGAATTTGGCTTCTGTCCACTGCTGAGTTCTAATAGTCCCACCGAATGGGCTCCTGACCTCAGGCTACTCCACCTTGGCCCCGCATCCCTAAATTGCCAGGCCCTTGTGAAGTTACTTTCACAGAGGCCTCTATGGTGGAGCAGTTGCATACAGCCCTTTCCTAGGTCTCCAGAGCACAGGCAATAGGCAACTTTGGGGGTGCCTGCCTCTGGGGTGGGTGGTGGGGAGTTGACACCATCACACCTCCTCCAGGGGCCACAGAGAACCTCAGCACCTAAAGTCCGTGAGGCCTGCATTGCCCTTGACCCTAAATAAAAGGATTCTGGCAATCCATTCTGGAATTCGACTTCCTATTTTGGAAGAATGTGGGAATTTGGGGTAGAGGGGGGGAGATAACTCCAGTTGATTTTGTTTTACTAGCTGCTACAAACGCAGGGTCATCATAACCCCCCAAAATGCCACTTTAGCCCTATCACATAAGCCCTGCCAAAAAATCTGTATGAAGCCGACCCTAAGAGATGCCTACCGGCAACACCCTGGGAGGGGATGATATAATACGACCCAGAGGCCAGGACAGGGACACCATTCCAGGAAACCAGACACGTTCTCCACTACGTGGCTTCCCAAGAGCCGCCTCCCCTCCTGTGCATGAAGCAACACTGCCACCTAGTGCCCTGCTTGCGAAGTACTCCCTGAGGCCCCACATCTCGGGGGTGGGGGGGTGGTCCTTCACCATGGCTGGTGTGGTTGAATTGCTTGATGTCTCTGCTAAAGGGAACATGCCCCAAGTTTGGGAGTCTGAAAACTAGGAGGTTGGGTCTAAGTGGGTAGAAGCTGAGGTTTGAGAGCCACTGGGAAAGAGCATGGGGGTCAAGTCTTCCAGGCCCTCAAGTTATCTATCCTCAGTGCTGCAGCAGAACTTCAAAGGCTGAATTACGTTTAACTCCCAGGGACACGATCTAATTGTTATTCTGCACAGGTGAAGACCCACCTGCCCAGGGACAGGCAGTAGCCTGCCACAAGGCCAGTGCTGGGATAAGAGAGGGAAGCTGGCCTGGTCTGTCAATAGGAGTGATGAAATTACTAGAAATCAGAAATCCCCGAGGAGGCCTTCCGTTGGCCACCTTGCAGCTCTGAACCAGGGTCCACAAGTGGCCTGTTAGGGAGCTAAGCACAGTGAGTAGACAAAGATGCCTACGCCCTCGGGAGCCAGGCCGCTAAAATCGTGAAGGAGGATGGCCAGTCCCCATTTTTCCCAGACTTTTACAATCAATCTTTCCTGAAGATGTTCTGAGGTGCACAAGTCTGATGAACGATATAGGGTGGAAGGTGGAGAGGACAGACCTGGGTGGTCGCTGCCCTCAACCTTCCTGGCGTGGACCTAAAGGGAAATACCAGCACACCACAGGGGTCCACTCTGACTTTAAGAGAGAGAAGACTCAGAGGCTACACTGTCTGCAAAAGATTTCCTGCCTAATTTTACATGCTTGGGGATGTAAGAGTTCAGAGGAGCACTTTGGAGAAGGATCAGAGTGTGTGTGCCATGGCATAGGGAATGGGGGTTGGTCGGTGGTGGACGGGTGGGCAAGGGAGGGAGATGCCCTGGGGGCTGGTGGAGACGTGCCCCACGGAGTGCTGGAACTGGCATCAATCAGCTCAGGATGCTACTCTCTGCAGACCACCAGACAAGACATGGGAGGGACAGGACGGATCTCAGGTACCCACTGGCCTGAATCTGTTCTCCCGGCTCTGGGTCTTACTAACCGAAAGCAACAGCTTTTGACAGCCTCACTCATATATTCCTGTTGGAGCTTTCTCTCTAATTCTTCACAGCCAGGGAACTGATTCCAGGTCCCTCTGGTGCTACTGCAGGAGGAGGGGCAAGCAGAGTCGTGGGTCTCGGTCTAGACCGCAAGCACACAGTTTCCCTGGCAGATGGGCACTAGGAAGCAAGATTAGGCAGCGAGAAGATGTCATCTGGGAAAAGGTGTGAAGCTGCCAACTCCGATCAGATAATCATCTCATTATTTCTTCCATTTGGCCCCAGAATAAGGATTTCCTTCTCCTCTTTCTCTGCCGCCACCTACAGCCCAGCCCCTTCTCTCCTCCCTCCCCTCGCCCCCTCTCCCACCCAAAACTAAAATAAAGCAAAACCACAAGACTCTAGAGTGCTCAGTGTCTGGGAATCCCAGCTTCCAAAGGAGAAACTGCAGCCAAAGTGGGGAGAGACGGCGTGTCCAGAAGGGATGTTCCAGCAACACCCCCACTGAAAGAGGCTCCCTCCTCCCCTCAGGTTTCTTTCTCCAGCCTGAAACTTATTTTGGAGGCATCCAGCAACCTGAGAAGTTTTTAATTTGGGGAGCTGTCGGGCACTTCGGGAGCTCAGGGGTTCCGCTTCCGCTCTGTGTCTGGCACACCTCTCATGGTTTGGTTTCCCCCTAGATGTAAATGGGATGGGCAAACATCAAAGGGAATTGTGGATAATACAAACTAATGAGATTAAAATGGATCGACTAGGTGCCCAACCTTGTGTGAGGCTCTATCATGGGGGGGGAGAGGTAGGGGGGAGGGCAAAGGGATACTGAGATGGTAAACAACGACCTACATGTCTAACTCCCACCCCTTGCTTGAAACCTCAGTAAGGAAAGGGAATAGTTATTCCTAATGCCATTCTTTTCTTTGTCTTTCTGGGTGACTTTCCATGAAAGCCAAGATCTGGATACAGTGCAAAATACATATGGGAAATGTTCTGAGATATGACCTTTGATCCAAATCAGAGAGTTAATACACGGTTCCTTTGTATGTCCCTCAGACAACAGCCGGGGCTTGACACCAAGAGCCTGGCTTGTGAGTGCCCACCCTACCCAGCAGCCCCCGCTGTTCTTAGGCTGAATACATGATTGTTAGGACAAGCAATGGGGACTCCAGGACCTGGGCCAGAGAGTCGTTTCCTGCAAAGTCCCAGGGCTGCTCCCAGCAAGAGGAGCTGCCCAGATTTCTGGCTGCACACCTGGCAGCCTTCTCCTCCCGCAGCCTGGCCCACTGCCCGGGTCCTTGTCCTCACGAGTAGCATCAAAGGCACCTGCGTCTCTCAGACTGGACTATGAGAAATGGGAGTGGGACACCTCTCTGGACAAGGACTGGGAGCTCTTCCCCTTTAAAGAGGGGAAGGGAGTGTGCCGAAGGTCTGCGAAGTGCAAGCACCATGTACAGGACCACATGAGATCAATACTCGTTGGGACCAGTGCTCTGGTGGTTAGAGTCATTATTGTGCATGATGTCTGGAGTCCGGCAGGGCTGATGAATAAAGGCCCTGCCCCCCCACCCTCTCCCTGGCCACCCCTTCCTGTCTTTCCTGCCCCTGCCCCCTCCCTCTCCTTGCCCCCTTCGTCTAACCCAGTCAAACACGAAGCCAGCTGTCCCCCGAAGACCACGGAGAGCCCAGGAGCGGGCATTACCTGCAATGATGGCTGGGTTGCTCTGTCCTCCCTCCGGCCTCACCCAGGCTTCCACTGTGAACGCCTCCCGGGGAATCTCAGCCAGCACTTCTGGACGCAGCAGGAGCCGCCCCCGCCTCCCGGGGAAATACAAGACAGGCAGCCCTCCGTGGGACTCTGCTTCCCAGGAGGGGTCCCCTCCACCCCTCTGGGTGCTGTCCTCCAATGGACTGGTTCTGACCCCGGGCACGGGGGGATGCTTCGGCCGGGGCTGGAGATGCCTCGGAGGGACAGCTGGGTCTCCCCGCGCGGCCCCTGCCTGCCCCTTCGCCACCTGGCGACGATGCCTGGTCTTGGCCCGGCCCTTCCTTCGGGTCTCTGGTTTGGGTTCCTCTGGGGCCGCGAAGGTGGTGGCAACTGTGGCAGCCGTGGCAGTGTGTTCCTGAGTCCCAGCCTCACCTAGAGGCTCCTTGGATCCTCCGTCACCAAGAGAAGTGTCATTGTCTCCCCTGGGCTCGGACCACCCAGCAGGACCAGCCCTGGTGGTGGCCCACGGGGCAGCTGGCTGCTCAGCGGGGCCCCTCAGCCCCAAGCTTTCAGCAGGGCTCGAGGCCCCAGGCTTCCTACGCCCTGCGGGGCTCGTTCCCTGCCCCCCCAGGGGGTAGGGCCTCAGGTAGCCCCCAGGCCTGCTGGGGTAGACCCCAAAGGGGTGATGCTGGGGAGCAGCGCTGGGTCTTCGCAGCTCGGCCCCCAGCCAACAGCGTTCCCCTTCCGACAGCACCTGCTTCAGGTGTCCCCTCTGCACCAGGGACCTCTTGCGAGGCCAGCCCGGCTCAGAGCCTGCGGTGCTGAGCGCCCCCCCAGCCACAATCACCAGGCTTATTCTCAGGATTGTTAGGCACATCATACCTCCCCCCAGCTCTTTACACAGACCCAGAAGTCAACTTCTGGGTACCACACCGGAATGATGGGGGAAGGAGGAGGAGACGGCTAGCAGTGGTGGATTCGCAGTCACCGGGAAACTGTTTCGTTCACGGACCAAACTTTCAGGAGCAGCAGCGCGCAGAGAGTGCGTCTTCCGGCGCCCTGCGCGGGGGCGCGGGGCTGCGTGGGCGGCGGTGCCCTCTCCCTACTCCCGGGACCTGTTTCTCCTGGCTCTAGTTTAGTCCCTGCAGCCCGAGGTTCATTTCTCCGGGTTCCTCTGAACCTCCTCCCACACAGCTCAGGTTTCTTTCTCTTTCTGTCCCTTCTTCACTAGCCCCTCCCCTCGCTGGTACTAGAAGAGGGACCCGGGATGGAGGTGAGCCAAATGCTCTCCAACACACACTCCCTCACCAGCACGTACCCCTCGCGAGCTGAAGTCCTTCAAAGGACCCCGATCTTCTAATTTTCATGTCTTTCTTCCTTCTTCCTTCCCTAGGAGTTATGTTCTTTTTGTAGCCCTTAACCTAAGATAGAGCTACCTTCCAACAAACCGCTAGAAGAACTTGCGTACAGAGACACAGAATTTGATGCTTATTATCTAAAAAGGCTGAAGGATTCTGGGGGCACGAAATTCCAAGCTGGTACTTAGCTTTTATTCTCCAGATGTGCTCCTCAGCAAGGTCCCCATACAGCTGTCAGGCTGCCTGTGCAGGTCACAGTGCTTCCCTCGGCCCTTGCTTGGGCGTGTTGAGTGGTGAAGGTGTTTTTAATCCCCTCGCAACTTGTTGGTATGTTGTCAGTCTCCAGAAAGTTCTCCTTGGGGCTGCCAGTCTGGTGTCCTAAGAACCTGATGAGCCTGACAGCCTTGGCTTCACCTTCGGGGAGTCTCGTGGGTCCCTGAGAAGATGGAAAAGAGATGGAGGAGAGCATGTACTTCAGGGGACCTATTCTCTCTGGTGCCTCCTGCTCTCTCCTCTCTCCCTCTCTCTCTGCCTGTAATTATCTTCTTGTTTGTTTCATTTAAAGACAATGATGATGTCAAAGCTAATAAGTTCGGTGTATCACTCCACCTACTCCCTGCCCCTCCTTCCTCCTGAAAACCTCCCCACCTCACTGAGGCACAGGGGGCAGACGCTCCTTCTGGTTTCCCCAGGAAACATCTCGGGCTTTCTCTCTCAGCAGCCGCAGCCTACACAATCAATAGCAATCAATACTGTCTTGGAGGAGTCCTTTCGGTGTGTATTCTCTCTCTCTCTCTCTCTCTCTCTCTCTCTCTCAGACACACACACACACACACACACGCACATGTGTTGTGAACAGATCTGCTTACTGTCTAATAACCCCCCACCAGCCTTTCAGGGACCACTTGCTTCTCGTTCTTTTGTTTCGCCACGAGCCTCCCGTAATTTTTTTTCCTATTTCAATCATTTGGGAGTCAAAAGAACAACACCCCAAATTCACTTTATATCGGACACTGGGAGAAAGGAGCCATCGATGCGCCTGCCCTAAGAAGCGTTGAATGGAAATGCCATGAATTCGCGCTATGTATGTCTTCTTACTCCCCCTGAAGTTTCTCCCTCTGAAGTTACAAAAACTCACCATATGCTGGGTGTGCAAATAAACAAACGAGATGCTCAAAATAAGTAATTTACGGAAATGAACAGCTAGACCCAAGCAGCTTTTTTTTTTTCTCAATTGATTTCCAATGAATGGAGAGGCTGGGGAAGTAAATACTGTGTCTCCAGCCTCTGTGACAATGTTTGCCTCAAGGCAGGCTCTCCAAGGAGTCCCACCCCTGAAACACATGTACGTGTGTACGCACACTCGCACGTGTACGTGCACCCCAAGAGCATGGTTCCGAGTTCTTGACATAGGTGAGGATGTCTGGCCACAGGTGGGCACAAAACAGGCAGAAAGGCAGACTGGGCCCTTCACTTACTAAGAAAAAATCACGTATAGTGCTAACCCCCTGTCTGTGATGCCCACATGTACAGCACGCAGCCCATGGACTTGGGAGCATGATGCAGCCCACGGACTTGGGAGCATGATGCAGCCCACGGACTTGGGAGCACAATCGCCTCTCTTGCCTAGAGACTTCCCATCGCCTCCTCAACTCCTCTACCCCTGCTGATAACTGGCTCCTTTGCTCTCAGAGGGCTGTGCCCTCATCACCAGCTCCCTGGCGTGTCCCGGTGCCTTTGCAGCGTCTTCTGGTGCCTCAAAGCAAGTCCCCAAAGAGTTGACCAGTGTAGGCACGTGGATATTACTAAACAGAAATCCCTCGATCCCAGACTGTCCTTTTTCCTAGTCTTGTTTTCCTATCTCCCTTCATTCCTTCTGGCTTAGTCCTTTTTTCCTTCTCCTTCTTTTTCTTCCTCCCCCCCTCACCCCCTGAAGCAGCTCAAAAGTGTTTGGGGGCTTTGGAAGGGAGTAGAGGGTGATGTAGAGAAAGACAGAAAAGCACAGGAAAAGGAGAGAGAGGGAGAGGGGGAGGGAGGGGGGGAGGCAGGGAGAGAAGAGAGAGAGAGAAAGAGAGAGAGAGAGGGAGAAACACCAGGGAAGAAAGGAAGGAAGGAGAGGGACCTTAGTGTAAATGAAGAAAAGATACTCAGGTAAGAAAAGAAGAAAACTTCCCCCTCCCTCCTGCCACCCCCCATGACCCTCAGAAAAAGCTTCCATACCATTCATTTCAGGAAGGAGGGGTAACACGGCAAGGAAGAATTCCGCCTGCTTTCTCCCCTGTTCACGTGGGAATGGTCCCGTAGCCCCTACAGGTCTCTCCTGGATCTCAGCTGCTAGTAATCCATTCATAAGGTTTCGAAGCTACGCAAAACTCAAGCTTCCAGTTTAGTTTCTCTCTCTCCCCTTCATTCCTTTGCTCACCACTCTCCTTCAGCTCTTGGCAGTCCAAAGTTTAAAAAAAAAATGTTGAACCATTTCTGTGTTTTCCTCCTGTTGTAACTTTTGCTGTGACATCATAACCCTGCCCATCGACACCCCACCTCTCACTCTCCTCTCCATCCCACCCCTCATCAGCCTCAGATCCCCCAAGGCACCCCCCCACGGAGAAGAAGGGCTCCTGTCAGTTCCAACGTGTGAAAACACAAAGCTACTAGAAGGTGCCCCTCTCTCCCCCCGGCCCCCTCCCCTCTCCCCCCTCCCCGCCTTACCCACCGCTCAGCCACAGCTCTCTCATGGCTTGTAACAATGATCCCATCTGTTTGACATGTGCGGAAAGGTGGGCTGGATTCAAATAATCTGTCAAGTGGATCAGATAAAACACACACACATACACAGGCACACACGCACGCACAGCAGCCCCCTCCTCAATTCCATCACACATGCACATCATGCCCCAGCAGAAGTGTGAGAGAAGTCAGACGTGCCGTGCCCGGCACCCACCCTGGATGCCAGGGAGGGAGACACCACACATGCCGAAGGCAACGCACATTTATATATACATAAATTTTGTGGCTTATTTGTTTATGACAAACACCGGCACCCGAGCCCCCTGACTCCTCTTCCCCAAGCCCTGCCACTCCGCAAGTGCACAGAGTGGAAAGCTGGTAGACTCTGTTTTGAAATCTCCAACGAGAGGGTTTTTCCCCCTTTTTTTCACTCCAAAGCACTATCTGTGGCGATCAGACTCGAGCAGGGTTGCCAGCAAATGCAGGAGGCCCCTTCTAGGGTACAGGCTTTCAAACCAGCAAAGCCAGAGGGAATGGATTTAAGGACACACAGCAGGAGCTGGCTGAATTTATTTTATTTTGACGGGGGTAGCTGGGGGAGGAATATCATTTCTGAAATGCCCAAGCAATGAAGGGAGAGGATATGGATTTCTTAAACAGTTTTTGCAAGAGGAGCGGTGTCCTGTTCTGCAGGTAAATCTATAAGGCGAGAAATTGGAGCTTAGAGATAAACAAGGACCGAGAGGGAGGGAAAGGGGAAGGAGACAAGAGAGGGGAGAGGGGCAGGGGATGGGGACCTGGAGACGGGGAGCGAGGCGAGGAAGGGGAGAAGGACAGAGGGGCGAGGGGAAAGGAGAAGGAAAGGAAGAGAGAGGAGGGAGGAGAGAGGAGGGCAAGGGGGAAGGGGGGAGGGGCGGGTTGAGGAGGAAAGGAGTGAAATGGAAGGAGGGGGGGTGGGGGCGAAGGGAAAGGAGTAGAGTCTGGAAGGAGAAAGGACTGAAGAAGCAAAGCAGGGAAGAGAGGAGGGAAGAATGAGACTGAAAGGCAGGAAAACAGGGGAAAAGGCGGTGAGGCACATAAAATATGGAGACCAGGAAGGCAGTTAGAGCCATGATGGCTAAACATAGGGAAATCAGAGGGGCAGGTGAGGAGAGCCACTGCAAAACGAGGCGGAGATTGGGTTTTGTTCACAGAAAACAAAGGACACTCAGTGGAGGGGCTCGCTCTAGGGATCAGACACGTTTCAGAAAAATCAGATTGCCAGGGTTCAACATTGTCTCTTTAAGTAAACCCCGATTTCCTCCTCCTTCCCTACCTACACCTTCCTCCACACCCACCTCCACCTTCCTTCACTCACTTTTTTTGCCAGCATTATCTTCCCCTGGAGAATTCTCCAGTCCAATTCAGACACCCACCCACCCCTCCCCCTCTCAAAAAAAGCCACCCTTAATACTAGGTAGCCCCTTTCTTTGCCTCTGTCCACAGAGGGCCCTGGCTCCTCTTATCTAAAGGCTGAGCTGTTTATGACAATCGGCACTTTGATTTCAACCCAAGTGATACTATGTTTCCCTTAAGCCCAGGACCGGCAGGGCTGCTTCGCTTGTATTTGCTGCCATAGTGGGGCTGGTCACTTTCCATTAGCATTGTCATCATTATTATTAAGAGTCTTGGAGTGCTGGGGGGGCCACTCCATGTTGGCGTCCACCTGCAGAGTAGGGCATTAGTGGGGACAGACGGGGGTGGGGGCTGGGGAGGGGCCCTTAAGATGGTCACTGATCCTCTCTGACTTTCTGATTCCAAAATCCGATCCCCTGAGGGGAAAGCTCAGCTGGGAGCCGGCCAGGGAGCGTAGTAATAAAAGCCTCCCAGAACGCAACCAAATGCAGTATCTATATATAGGAGCCGGATCTGTTTTCGCTACTTGCAGTCTAAAATGACACCCGGAAACAAACATTTCAGCAATATGTTTATTGGAATCTTATTCAGCTAGTGCTGGAAAGAGTGAGCTTCTCTGAAGGATTTCATTCGAAGGCTCACGGCTGTTGCTTTCTGTGCCCTTTGCTCCGGTGCTCAGAGCTGGGAGTCAGTGACCCTAATATTCACGGGGTCACTTGAGATGCCTATGGGGTGATGCCTACCACAGCCCCCTCTTTTGTGGGTGAGGAGACAAGAGAGAAGTCACAGCAGGGGCCAGATACAGCACCCAGGTCCCTGGAATCCCAGGCCAGGTCTTCCCTCCTCTGGTGTGCACCTGTCTTACCGTCCTGCTATCTACATACCAATTGAATAGAAAGACCCGGAATCACAGACTGGCCTCTCCTGCTCCACATCCAGGACAAAAATGCCCAGGGAATACATGTTGGTCATATGTGTTCTGGAACTCAGATTCACGCGGCACTGAGAAGGAAATGCAAATCTGCATGTCCGACTCCTCCCTGTGTATTTTGAGCCAAGAGAGGCCCTATCTTTTTGTCACACTGTTTGGTGCTCCGTGCGTTAGGCAGTCACATTTTCCTCCACGCTACCATTACTATTATAAATTACTACCAGTGCTAATGGTAGTGCTTTGCAAAGTGCCTTTCCTCCAAATACATCAAAGCATTTCATCCCAGGTTAGGTCCCCCCGCCCCTTGGGGGTTGCATGGTGGAGACAACATGTCAGAGATCTATTTCCGCCAGTGACAGTTCCTAATGGCAAAGTGTTTCTTGTAACATTTCAAGCCTTGGGACCAGCTTGTGGGCCCTTTGGCTGGGGAGAGCTTCACAGTGACACTGAAGCATGCTCTGCTCACCAGGGGAACAACCCCCCCTCCCCCCCGGGATTATGCGTCAATCAGGATCGCCTTTCCAAGTGGGGTCGGCTCCAAACAACAAGAAGACTGTATACTCGCTTCTCCTCTGACCTAATGCACATCTGTGTGCATTCTTTCTTCCCATCTATAACCGCACAAAGGCAAGGCAAGTGTTATGTCCATTTTACAGATGAGGACACTGAGGCTGAAAGCTCAGCAATTGGCCCAAAGACCTGCAGAAGCTAAGAATGCATCCAGGACATACCTTAAATGCATTATGCTAAAGTGGAAGAAGTCACACTGAAAAGGCCATGACTTGTATGATTCCATTTATACGGCATTCTGGAAAAGGCCAAACTATAGAAACTGAATAGAATAGTGGTGGTCAGGAGCTGGTAATCAGGGGAGAGAAGCTTTAGACGAAAAGCACAGTGGGAGTCTGGGGTGGGGGGACAGTTCTCTGTCCTGATTATGGTGACGATGCATGACTATATGCATTTGTCAAAACTCAAAGAAGTATGGACTAAAAAAGGAAACCGTATGAAAACTATACCTCAGTGCACCTGATGTTGTGTGCCCTCTGCTGCAGGGAGAAAAGTGGAGCCAGGGATAGGGCTGGGGCCTTTTGATTTTGATACAGTGTTCTTCCGTCAGGTGTCCAAAGACCAAATGATAATGTAACAGTGCTTGGTCATGGACTGGGGGCCCCTCTGCAGATCCTCTCACTTGGCCCCTTGGGGACCCTGTGGAGCCAGACTGAATGGAGCAGAGCTGGCTTCTGGTCCCAGCTCCGCCAGCCCAGATGACCCTAACACATCAAATAACCAATCACCAAATGAGCACTGGTCAATGATTACACGACCGCTCAGCCATTAGATAGCGGCCCGACCTTGGGCAAGTCAGTAACTTTCTGGGAGCTGTCTGTAAATGGGGGACCCTGGAATAGAAAACCTCTAAGCTTCCTTCCAGGTCACACTGGAGATTCTCTAAGTTTCAGCCCAACACTTTTCTAATTGTGTTCTCAGTTATTTAAAACACACAACACATGCACACGCACACACCAGCCAGTGCCCATTTCACATAAATATCTCAGAGACTCAAGTATACATTAGCAACGGGCACACACATGTATTTTAATCCTTAAAGAAAGCCATGTATTCAAATAGAACTCCACTGTAACACTGATACGCAGCAACAGAAGAGTTTTTGAGCACTGTTATTAGAGTGACAAAGGTGTCCCATACAACGTGCCGCTGTCATGTGTTGAGCAAATCAATATCAGAACACATGGTATTAGTATGAAAATATTTCAGTTGGAGCAGTTTTTAAGTTTGCTACTGTGCTGGAACCTTAAAATTTGGTAATTCCTTGGGGCGCCTGGGTGGCTTAGTCGGTTAAGTGTCCGACTTTCGCTTAGGTCATGATCTCGCGGTTCGTGGGTTCGAGTCCCGCGTCGGGCTCTGTGCTGACTGCCAGCTCAGAGCCTGGAGCCTCTTTCAGTCTGTGACTCCCTCTCTCTCTGACCCTCCCCTGCTCATGCTGTCTCTCTCTCTCTCAAAAATAAAAATAAAACATTTTAAAAAAATTAAAAAAAAAAAATTTGGTAATTCCCTCAAGATGGTAAAAATACCATTATTAATAATAATAACTAACACTTAATGCTTATAATATGGTAAGCACTATTGTGGTCATATATATATTTAATCATATGTAATATGGTTAAGTACTATTGTGGTCATATATATCTACATATATATATATATATACACATGTTGATTAAATCCTCGTAACAGATCTGTGAGGTAGGGCCTTTCATTATCCCCATTTTCAAATGAAGAATAAGAAAAACACTTAACATTTATTAAGCACATACCATGTGCTCAAGTTAGCATCTACAAGTCAATATAAACCTACTAAGCAGTGTACATAAACTATCTCATTTAATCCAACAAGTAACCTATGAGATAGCTCCACTCTGATTCTCATTTTCAAAAATTTTTTTATCTTATTTATTTATTTGAGAAAAACAGAGACAGTGCATGCAAGGAAGGGGCAGAGAGAGGAGAGAGAATTCTGAGCAGGCCGACACAGGGCTCGAACTCATGAAACCATGAGATCATGACCTGAGCCAAAACCAAGAGTCAGATGCTTTACTGACTGAGCCACCGAGGTACCTGATCCTCATTTTCAGATGGGAAAACCAAAGCAAAGAGTGTTCACGTGACTTATCTGAGCCTATGCGCCTTGAAAGCAACTGCCTGTCCCCAGAGCCCACACTTACTTAATCACTCTACTGCACAGCCTCTTTGTGGAGGATAGAAACATATACCGCTGATGATGTGACTCCCAGCACAAAACGAGACTTTTCCTCATGAGGCCATTCCAGCGGTTTCTCTGGAGTCAAGGAAGATCTTCCTTAGGTATCTTCCTAAAGTCTCCCCAGGCTGAGGGGCCGGTGCCTCCAGTGTGGCCCCAAATTATAGCAGCAGCCAGGTGCAGGCTCTGATTCTGCCAATGTGAAGGGGGTTGCCACAGATCCCCGAGGCCTCCTACTCTCACCATCGATGCCCCCCAGACCCACCACATCCCCACTGAAATCTAAGGGGCATAAAACCAACCAGCTATAAATGGGAAGCCAGTCACTCCCCCAGGTCATTAACTCCATCTGGAAGGAATCATGCAAGATAGAGAAATGTTGAGTAGTCTATTTATTATAACAAACACAAACTTTTCATACTAATAACAGCTATTAGTTGATGGTCTATTAACCGTCATAAAATCTATATTTCCTGTGTTCAGGTCAGCTCTGATACGGAACTCCAGGTTTTAGCCCAGATTCTACATTCTGAATGGTACCCATGTTATTTAATTGCCGAAATGTGGTCCATGTGTAAATATTTCAAAGTGAATATGCCCCCCAGATGTCTGTCTTCAAGAAAGGGAACAGGCTGTGGAAGAGGAAGTATACCCTTCTGAAATGCCCACCCAGACCAGCCTTCCTATAGATCACAGCCATGGCTGGAGGCAGAAGTACAAACCAAGGCAGTGTGGACTCTGAAGCCTGTCACGTGCCCCCCTCACCCCGCCCAAGTCATCCAACAGAGACCCAGTCCAGTAAGGTGCCAAGAAAAGTTCAAATTTCTCTTCTGCACACCAAACTCTAGCTAACATAGCACACTGAAGAGGGAAGGCTCTGTAGGTGACAAACACAGATTCGAACGTGGGCTCAGCCCCAGGACCAGTGTTGTCTGGGGCAGATTCCAGGGCCACTGGTGAGGAGAACAGCATGCCTACACCCTAACTGAGAGGCCCCAATATAGCACATTTCTCAGCTACGTATCCAGCACAGCGTAAGCGCCTAATAAACACTGGTATTACCAAAGACGTTGACTCCTTCCAATTTTCTACCCTACAAGTTTCTGATTTTAAATTTCAATAGCCCCCAGAGATCCATTTGGATGTCACTTCTCACTGTGCTCAGAAGATCAGCCTTTCCTGTGTCCCAGCTGCCCCTCGTTTGTTAAAATCTGTCAGTCCATTTTTATAGTAAACATTTTGTACTGAAAATTCAAACACAGTGTGATCCACCTTACATAATTGCACCAAAAAAAAACGTTAATGCTCTAACATAAAAAAAGAAAATAAGGCTAGAATGAAATATAATGAATTTCAACATAAATGTATTTCTGATACAACTACATTCAAAGATAAATGAAATCATCACATGCTTGAATGTACTTTTCATGATTCAGTATGGATTTAAGAGAAATAACAAAATACTCAACAAACATTACAGGCATTTTTCTTTATACTGACATTTTGAAATCAGGGCTATCAAAGTAGCTTAGTACAAGTTGACGGCGTCAGCATGGCTGCCATAGCTCCAAATGCAAGACAGAGGCAGGTCCATCAGTGGCTCAAAACCTGTGAGCAGCAATGCCATCAATGGCACATTTCCGAAATGGGGGATGAGCCTGGGTAAAGTGTGCAAACCGATCAAAAGGCAGTCTTTCTTCAGCAACATGGAAGTTGCATTCCTGCGAAAGTATATTTAAATTGACCCAAAAAAGACCTTTGTGATTTAATCGTTTGTATTCAAAGTAAAGTTAACTTCTGGACTTGGATCATTATAAATGGGTTTGTCATCTATGTTGAATGTTCGGCCAGAATTCAAGAGTCAAGCAGAAGGAGGATTCGTTTTGTGGGACTATCCATGTTCTACAGAGAAGTCTGATGTCCCTAGCACCTGCCCACTGAATGTCAACAGTAACCTCCAATCCTTGTGACATCGAAACCACCCTCACTATTTCCCAAAGTGACCACAGGAGCCAGCACTTCCCCCATTGAGAAAACCACTCATCAAAACCAAGGCCAAAATATTATGCAGACAAGTCTGGTTGAACCTTATATATGTATTTGCCCATAATGCACTGCCAGGATCATAAAGGAGAAAGTGATGTGGAGGCTTCTAACTGCATTTCCTATGTTATTTGGTGAGGAAGCTGAAGTATCTATTCCTCAGCAGTGGTTGGAACGGTGTGTGCCTCATATACACACAAAGATGGACAGAACACATTCTACCAAATGATCACTTTTCTTAGTATCATCTAGCGAGCTTCCCCTGCTCAAGTGCTGTCTACTCAGTTCCACTCAACTCTTTCTACTTAAAAATACATAAATAGAAAATAATACCCAGGATTGCAAATCTCAAAACTCAAATCATGACCTCTGAACCTTGGTCCCCAATGCCACATAACGTGGCTCAGATTTTCACTTTTTTAGCTACAGAGCCCATGGCCATCACTGGCTCTGAGCAGTTCCTGGGCTAATGCAGTAAAATCTCGGAAGCCATGGTGGAGATGCTAGGGGCCTCTGGAGAAATGTTTTCTACATAATGCTGCACATACATCCCCCCTCCCCCACCAATGGAGAGTCTGAGTTCTCACTTTCCTCGGGCTCAACTGAGTAGTCAGATTATCTGGCCATATGGTTAAGAGTATCATTTTAACTCAACATTTTGGCCTCATCCTCTCCTCTGAATGAAGTCTTTGGTGACGAAGCAGCCATTTTGGCTTTTCCTGTTCTTTCAGGAATCCTTCCATCACACAAGATTCTCGGGACACACTGACAATGAGATACAAGCCCTGCCCTATCTTGCCTCACAGACTTGTTAGAAATGCCCGGACAGGAATAAATTGTAAGACGTGGCTACAAGTACTACCTTGGAAGTCTGAATGAAGTCCTCCCAGGCACCAAGGATAAAGTAACCCATGGTTCACGCAGGAATCAAGGGGGTTTCACAGAGGGGGTGATTGTTTAAGAGAGTCTTCAATGAAGACTATGAGTTTTCCAAGTGAAGGGTATTTCTAGAGAGAACGGCATGGACAAGATACCATAGGAACACTGCATTCAAGGCTCCAGGACAACATTTATTGCTGAGTCTCATAGTTTACCTACAGTTATGCCTTTCTTCCCAATGGCCCTGGAAGGCAATCCATGGTGGTACCTGTGTCTTACTACCTGTGTATTTCCAGATGCAAAAAACAAAAACAAAAAAACAAGCAAAATAGACACATAGACACACACACACACACACACACACACACACACACACAGACTCAAATGAGAAACCATGAGAAATTTTGATCACTGGGGAGAAGAAATTCCTGCAAAGAAGCAAATGATACCTCCCTTTCCTCATCTTGCTCTTGAAGAGCTTGAAGCCCATCCTAGCACACCAAGACCAGCAAGGGCATCCAGAGGTTGAGATAGTACCTACAGCTCTCAAAGATACACTTTTAAAAATACAGTATTTGAATAGCAAAAGGCAACCTGTTTCTCATGTCTCCTTCCATCGTCAGGCTCAGCCAAGTCCAGACCTGAAAGAAAAGCATAGCCAAACACAAGGAAGAAAACAACTAACAAAATGAAAAAATAGCCTACAGAATGGGAGATAATTTTTGCAAACTATATCTGATAAGGGGTTAATATCAAAAATATATAAGGAACTCTGACAGCTCAATAGCAAAACAAGCAAAAAAAAAAAAAAAAAACTCAAAAAATAAGCAAAGGACCTGAATAAACATTTTTCTAAAGAAGACATACAAATGGCCAACAGGTATATGAAATGTCACTAATCATCAGGAAAATGCAAATCAAAACCACAATGAGATACTTCACACTTTAGGATGTTTTTTTATTATCCAAAAGACAAGAGGTAATGAATGTTGGCAAAGATATGGAGAAAAGGGAATGCAAACAGATACAGCTGCTGTGGAAAGCAGTATGGAGGTTCCTCAAAAAGTTAAAAACAGAACTATCTTGGAACTGGAGTGTATTATGCTAAGCAAAATAAGTCAGTCAGAGAAAGACAAATATCATATGATTTCACTCATATGTGGAATTTAAGAAATACAACAGATGAACATAGGAGAAGGGAAGGAAAAATAAAATCCAAACAGAGAGGGAGGCAAACCATAAGAGGCACTTAAATTTCGAGAACAAGCTGAGGGTTGCTGGAAGGGAGGTGGGGTGGGGGGATGGGCTGAATGGCTGAAGGGCATTAAGGAGGGCACCTCTTGGGATGAGCACTGGGTGTTATAGGTAAGTGATGAATCACTAAATTCTACTCCTGAAACCAATACTACACTATATGGTAACTAACTGGGATTTACATAAACCAATGAAAGTAAGTAAAATAAAACTTACGTTAAAAATAAAATATTCAATTTCTTATCTAAAAAATAGATAAAATAAAAACAATAAAATAAAAATGGAAAATCCATTCTTAGTTCATGGGCCGTACAGAAACAAACCTGATCTGATCCACATCATTTGCAAATCTCTAGACTGAAAAGACTGAATTAGCATAAACTTTAGATGGAAACATGTAAATAAATTGAGTGCTTATCTGTTATTGTGCCACTAAGTTTGGAGCATACATATAGAATTGTCAGACTTAAAAAAATTTGGAAGGGAGGGGATCTTAGGAAATATCTCAAGGATATACACTGTCATCCTCCAGAAATTCTGAAACAGTGGCACCTGGAGGCTAGGTAACCCCTTCTCTGGAGAGGAATGACAGATATATTAAGATATAGGACAACTGACAGATGAATGGATAAAGAAGATATGGTATATGTATACAATGGAGTAGTACTCAGTGACCAAAAAGAATGAAATCTTGCCATTTACAACTACATGGATGGAAGTAGTGTATTATGCTAAGCGAAGTAAGTCAGTCAGAGAAAGATATCATATGATTTCGTTAATATATGGAATTTAAGAAACAAAACAGATGAGCATAGGGGAAGGGAGGCAAAAATAAGATAAAAACAGAGGGAAACAAACCATAAGAGACTCTTAAATACAGAGAACAAACTGAGGGTTGCTGGAGGGCTTGTGGGTGGGGGGATGGGCTAAATGGGTGATGGGCATTAAGGAGGGAACTTATTGGGATAAGCACTGGATATTATATGTAAGTGATGAATCACTAAATTCTGCTCCTAAAATCATTATTACGCTATGTGTTAACTAACTTGAATTAAAAAAAAAAAAAAGACATAGGACAGAGATAGAAAGGCTGAACTATGCACTCCAAATCTCAAGCCATACAGGCATCTTTCCAAATTTCAAGTACCAGTTAACATTTGAGCTGCTTCTCACATAAGCAACTCCATGCAGAGAACATCCCAATAAAGATGCATTTACTTAAAAAAAAAAAAAAATAGAGGGGCGCCTGGGTGGCTTAGTCGGTTAAGCGTCCGACTTTCGCTCAGGTCATGATCTCGCGGTTCGTGGGTTCGAGCCCCGCGTCGGGCTCTGTGCTGTTTGCCAGCTCAGAGCCTGGATCCTGTTTCAGAGTCTGTGACTCCCTCTCTCTCTGACCCTCCCCTGCTCACTCTGTCTCTCTCTCTCTCCTAGAAATAAATAAAACATTAAAAAAATTAAAAAAAAAATAGAGCCTTCCAGGACCCAGCAATCCCACTTCTCCGTATTTACCCAAAGGAAATGAAATCCGTTATCTCGAAGAGGCGTCTGCACCCCTGTGTTCACTGCAGCATCATCTACAATAGCCAAGATACGGAAGCAGCCCAGGCGTCGATCGACTGATGCATGGAGAAAGAAGCTGTGCTATACGTACACAATGGAGTATTATTCAGCCATGAAAGAGAAGGAAATCCCGCCATACGTGACATGAATAAACCTGGAGGACATCGTGCTAGGTGAAAAAAAGTCAGACAGAAAAAAACAAATAACATGTAGTCTCAATTTATACGTGTGAGCGTCACACTCCTAGAACCACAAAGTAGAATGGTAGTTGCCAGGAGCCAGGGGTAGAGGAAACAGGAAGACATTTATCAAAGGGTACCAACTTCCAATTATAAGCTGAAAAAGTTCTGGGGATCTAATATACAGCACTGTGATTATAGGTGATAATGCTGTATCGTAGACTTGAAATTTACTAAGACAGTAGACGGTAAGTGCTTTGACCACTAACGAACATGTTAATTAACTTGTTAATCATACCAGATGTACATGTATATTAAATCATCGCGTCGAACACCCTAAATATATACCATTTTCATTTGTTACAAGTCATGCTTTAAGAGAGCCGAAAAAAAATGTTTGGGCATCCCATGTCTTCCCTCCATTGCAGACCATGAGCTGCTGAAGTTCATGGACCTCTTATTCAGCCCCGGGTGTCCACAGCCTAGCACAGAGCCAGGGCCACAAAACAACAGCAGTCGTGGTTTGTAGAACTGACGGAGAGAGAGGCCATGTATGAGCATGAGGGTGGCAGTGTGTGCGGCTCCTGCTGGGTCAGGCGGCCATGACCGAATCTCCACTCCCCTCTACCTGCCCCCTTCACCCACCCCTTCCACCCATCCCCTCCACCCCCCCCCCCCCCCCCCCCCCCCCCCCCCCCCCCCCCCCCCCCGCTCAGGGAAACATCAGGCCTCTACTCAGCACCCACCGTCCCAGGGCAGCCTCATGCATTGCCAAGGGAAGAGGATGTAGGTGAAAGGGGAAGGTTTCAGACATGACTGAGTCTCTTCAAGAACTGGCGGGATCATCCGCGAAGGCCGTGCAAACAGCTGTCACAGTCACCACAGCTGTTCCAGCCGGTGAGGTCGGGCAGAAACAGACTGGAGGACCTTCCTAACCAGAGTCTCCAGGGGACTCTTACGAGTCTGCCTTTCAAATATTTTTTTTTTTAATGTTTTATTTATTTCTAGGAGACAGAGAGAGAGACAGCGCGAGCAGGGGAGGGTCAGAGAGAGAGGGAGTCACAGACTGAAACAGGCTCCAGGCTCTGAGCTGGCAGTCAGCGCTCAGAGGGGCTCGAACCCACGAACTGTGAGATCATGACCTAAGCGAAAGTCGGACGCTTAACCGACTAAGCCACCCAGGCGCCCCTCGAGTCTGCCTTTCAGAGGCGAGAGAACGAAGAGCTGACACCAGCGTCTGCAGGTAGCTTGGACCCCAGTTGTCTAGTGACAAGGTGAAGAGGCCTGAGTGGGCAGAACCTGGGTGGGTGGGGGAAGCAGGGAAGGGATGGAAGAAAAGTAGGGCTGATCCAAAAAGGAGTGGAGAAACGTTACCAGTTTCATGTCTTCCTTCAGCTCTAAGAGTAATCACAAGAGCTTGTCCACAGGAAAACCCAGCGTGATGTGCCTTCAAGATGGTGACAAAGTGGATCAAGGCAGCGGCCTCATTCGCCACCAGTGCCACCTTGGACAAGTGTTCTCACCTCCGTGTCTTGATTTCCACTTCTATAAAATGAGAGCAGTTAACAGTAACTGCCTCACAGGTTGTGGGGATCAGAGGGAAAGATGGCTATAAAGGGCTTGGTGCATTTGCACCCAAACTGCTCAAGACAAGGGGAGATGGAGGGCCCCAAGCTTGGCCCCGGCTCTGTGGGGTATGAGTGGGCAAGGGGACGTCAGGACAAGGGAACCCTGTCGCTCAGGAGTGCATGTCAGTAGAATAAAACGTTAGGAGGGAGAGTGTGAAACGAGGAGATCAAAGTAAGGCCCACTACACTTAGTCACTATGTTGAGCTGATATACCAGCAGAGAACCTTCCTCCAAGCCCCAGGGTCCCAGAGAAAGGAAAGAGCTGCAGCAGGGCTGGGCTTCATGGTCAGATTCAAGACATGGAGCTTAAGTAGGAAAAAGGAATCCATCACATGGATCTCTACATGCACAGAGGTGAGTAGAGCGGGAAGAGCTGGCTGGTGTCCAAGCCATAGAGGTTAAAGGGCAGGAAGAAGGTCACACCGTCTAGGCAGCGGGGCCAGAGTCCCAGGAGACCTAGCATGAACCACTGAAGATGTCTGGTCCTAGGACAGGGCTGCTTATTCTGTGTCGTGTAAGCCAGACTCTCTAAGGCAGATGGCCGGCAGAGCCCCGGAAGAAAGCATACAGGGGGTATTTTCCCAGGGACATGGAAAGGTTGTTCCTCCCACATGTGGGGAAAGGCCATACTTGCATCCTTCCCAAATTACTTCTATTCATGGATTGGTCTGTGTCAGAGAAGGAAGCTGCATGTGTGTCTCAAAGGCATGCACAGACACGCGTGCGCACACAACACCTCCTCTGCCACCAAGCGACCATCTCCTCTCTTTTTTCAGGAAAAAAAAAACAGCTTCTTAAGCACAAGACAGAGAATGAACGTAAGTAAGAGAACACAGAACTTGTTGGATGGACAAGGTGCAAGGTGTGTTTGAGTTCTCTACACCAATGCCTGGTGCCCCAAGCAGGCAAGTGTGTAATTAATTGAGCATCTCCTATATTCAGAGAACCGCTTAAAGTGTATGCTTAATGGGGGTACGTGGGTGGCTCGGTCGGTTGGGCATCTGACTTGATTTTGGCTTAGGTCACGATCCCAGGGTTATGGGATTGAGTCCCGTGTTGGACTCCGCACTGAGTGTGGAGCTTGCTTGGGATTCTCTCCCTCCCTCTGCCCCTCTCCCCTGCTCATGTTCTCTCTCTCTCTCTCTCTCAAAAAAAAAAAAAGTGTGTGCTTGATGAAATGGCATGAGAATAATCCAAGTTCGAAGAGATAATGACAAAGCAGTGGACACACAGGTGCAAAATGGTATGGCACAGACATTGAGATCCTTCACCTTCTAATACATGAGCCTCATCTGGTGCTTTGCAAGCAGGGTGCACTGGGGCTCCGCTGAGAAGCAATGGGGGAGGGGAACACTTGAATCTCTACCAAGTGCACTCAAAGCAAAGGGGGCAATCAGAGCACACAATTATTTCCACAATATGCTTTCCCCTCATTATCAACCAGGACTAGAAGATTCTCTAAGAAAGGTCCCTTTAGAAAAAAAAAATCTGGTAGGAAAATAATCTGCTATACCTCAACAGGGCCATGAATGGGAGAAACTAAATGCATGGGTTCTGGAGTTATATAAATGAGGCCCAAGACCATCTCTACTAAACACTAAATATACGCCTTCTCTTCTCGAAGCCTCTGCCCCTCATCTACAAAACCGGGATGGTAACTGCACCTGTCTCATGGGATTGTAGGTAAATTAAATGAGATCATGTATGAACAGAGCTTAGCAGGTCAATGTGGACTACATATCCAGCACCTGTTAGTGTTAATACCACCAGCTTGTCAGTCAATGTCTCCAATTCTTGCCTCCCTCCTCTGTCTGCCTGTGGAGTGCTTTTTGTCACACTGGCTCTGAGCTCAGCCGGTGGGATGTTAGCATATGTGACCAAGCAGAGGCCTGAAAAACATGTGCACACTTGGGCGTGTTTTCTTTTGCTGCTCAGCTGGGACCCCGAGAACGTGCTGAGGCCACCAAGAAGCGGGAGGAAAGCTCCCCAGTCACCCTGGCTGGGGCCATTCTAGATCAATCCACTCTAGCCAGCCCCTACACAGGTAAGCAGAGCTACCTGAGATCAGCAGAGTGCTCGGCCAACCTCCAACTAACCTCAGGAGCAAGACCCATCTACCAGAGATCAGCCAAGTCAAAGGAACTAAATCTCACAAACCCATGAGCCAAGTACCTCTATACCTTTGTGTGCCATTGTGTGTGTTTTGCCTGTTGGGGTACTGTTAAGTAGCATCGTCATGGCCATAGATAACTGATACACTATTATTATTAATGCTGTCATTGTTATTTTTGTTATAACCGTTACTTTTCAGAGGAGCACAAAAAGGCTCACCCAGACCCTACTTAGCTGTCACGGGCAAAACATCTTCCTCACACCCTGCTATTCTTTCCAGAGGAAGAAAAGAAAGTATGAGACAAATGAGCAGGTGGCCGACATTTCCAAAGTTTCTGCCTTGTTTTCCTGACAGGTTGTTGCTAATGATGCTATTATTTTTCTTGTGAGTAGAGATACCCATGACAGTGTAACCTCACAGGCGGCGATGATGAATTGCTAATTAGTTTAATTAGAGAAGAGCCCTTTTCCCATCAAGTTAGACTCCAGCCTTGCACGTTCCCACGGGGACTTCACAGGATGTGGTCCTAAGGGAGTGCTTGTCGGGAACCTTCAAAATGAAAGGCACTGGATGAATTGTGTCTTCGGGGCCTCTAGCCTTGGCTTTCAGATGATAACAGGCGGCATATACTCTGTGCCGGGCACTATACTAAGTACTTTCTGTGCAATATCTCATTTATCTTCACAAAAACCCAAACACGAGAACCATTCCTATCTCCAGTGTGTATGAGAAAACTGAGGCTCAGAGGATAACCTCAGTGTTTGCAAGGTCACGGGGCCAGTGAGCGACAGAGCTGCCAGGTCCCGTTCTCGTGACTGCTCCCCATGCTGTTTCTCTGGCCCTGCGATGTCCCTCCTCGTCAGGCCCGGGGCTTGTCTGCTCTCCCCAATCCCCACCACACTCTGCTCTCTGAAGAAACCCCAACACTAGCCCTTGGATCTCTCATGTGCCTCTTGGTGCTGTGTTCCTTTCCCCAAGCCATTTGCATGTTATGTGTCTGTTATTAGCAGCATTAGTTAACTGTCAGGGAGGACAAACCCTACAGTAGACTAAGCCAGATGGAACATTTATGAAAATGAAAGCTGGAGGTACGCAAAATAGTAATAATAAGTAATGATTATACTATTATTAGTAATAGTATATTGGTAGCTACTATATTAATAATAACTAATAAGAGGGGCACCTGGGTGGCTCAGTCGGTTGAGTGTCCGACTTCAGCTCAGGTCATGATCTCACAGCTCGTGGGTTTGAGCCCCGCGTCGGGCTCTGTGCTGACAGCTCAGAGCCTACTTCCGATTCTGTCTCCTCTCTCTGACCCTCCCCTGCTCACGCTGTCTCTCTCTCTCTCCCAGAAATAAATAAAACATTAAAAATTTAAAAAATAATAATAATAACTAATAAGTACAGGCTCTCCAGTCATCAAGAATCTGGGTTCTTCCTCTTATTGTTCCAAGATATCAACATGCACCTCTGCCTCATAGCCCAACAAGGCTGCTTGAGCTCCAGGTATCACATCTATATTCTGGACAGCAATGTGGAGGAAAGGGGAAGAGGGATGGTCCTTCCTTCTAAGAATATCTTTTCTCATATTTTATTCTTTTACCTTTACCTCTTTTTCATTTCATTCTCCTCTTTCTCCACCCAGAGACAAGCTGTTTCATGCCTCTCCACCCTCTGCTTTTTATCACAATCTTCTGCAATCTCCTTCTCATCTTGAGAATGGAAAAGGGAGCATAAGAAACATGGCAAAGAGCAACTGTGCATTCCAATATGCAAGATAGTTAGCGATCTGCAGAAGATTTAGTCGTAATGAGGCAGAATAAGAACAAATAATTTCTACTCCAACTATTTGATAACCCTCCCTCTTACTCTTCTTTCTTTCCAAATCTCACTAAAGCCATACCTGGTGTCTCAGTTTACCAGTTTGGAATGGTTACCCATGAGAAGGCAGCTCTGAATCTTCAAATGTTTTATTATTAGTTTTTCTTATCTAAAGGCAACCTGACACAATGCATACTTCCTTCATTCTTTTTTTAAAATATTTTTTAAATGTTTATTTTTGTTTTTTTTTAAATATTTTTATTTTATTTCGAGGAGAGAGAGAGAGAGACAGCGTGAGCAGGGGAGGGTCAGAGAGAGAGGGAGACACAGACTCCGAAATAGGCTCCAGGCTCTGAGCTGGCAGTCAGCACAGAGCCCAACGCGGGGCTTGAACCCACGAACTGCGAGATCATGACCCAAGCGAAAGTCGGACGCTTAACTGACGAAGCCACCCAGGCACCCCTAAATATTTATTTTTGAAAGAGAGAGAGAGAGAGAGAGAGAGAGAGAGAGAGAGCCAGAGTACAAGCAGGGGAGGTGCAGAGACAGAGGAAGACACAGAATCCAAAGCTGGCTCCAGGCTCTGAGCTGTCAGTGAAGAGCCAGACACACACAGGGCTCAAACTCCCAGACGGCGAAGTCAGATGCTTAGCCGACTGAGCCACCCAGGTGCCCCTTCCCCCATTCTAAGCAGCCAGACTGGTTCTTCCAATCTGGGCAAGTTCAAGCCACCATCTTGCTGAGGCTGTAGGAAACTATTAATCACGGAGATTGAGAGGGACGTCAAAACTGGAAGACAAGCGAGTGAGTAGTCCTGGCCCAGAAGACACCCAGTAATCAGCAATGAGCCTAGCCCCTGATATTAGAAGCCAGGCAGGATAGGAGCGGGGCTAATGATGGTCCAACGTACTGGGGGGCAAAAGGGCAGGAACGGAAGGAAAGGCCAGAGCCCAAATGGGCAGGATGTCTGTCTTCTGCGGCTTACATGGGCATAGCTGTGTAGACCAACAAGGCAACAGGAAGCCAGTGCAAGTTCTAAGTGCAATTTAAAGTTTTGGGGGGGTGCCTGGGTGGCTCAGTCGGTTGAGCTTCCAACTTTGGTTCAGGTCATGATCTTGCGGTCTGGAGTTCGAGCCCCGTGTAGGGCTCTGTGCTGACAGCTCAGACCCTGGAGCCTGCTTCGGGTTCTGTGTCTCCCTCTCTCTGCCCCTCCTCTGCTCATGCTCTATCTCTTTCTGTCTCAAACATAAATATAAAAAAAATTTTTTTTTAAATTTTCTAGTAGCTGTATTTCCTAAAAAGTGAAAAGAGAAAGGTGAATTAAAATTTAGTGCTAGGGGCCTCTTGGTGCCTTGGTCAGTTAAGCATCCAACTTCAGCTCAGGTCATGATCTCACAGCTCATGGGTTCAAGCCCCGCATCGGGATCTGTGCCAACAGTGGTGTCACACTCTGCGCTCTGTGTCTCCCTCTCTGTTTGCTTCTCCCCCACTCACACTTTGTCTCTCTCTCTTATTTTTATAAATAAACTTTATAAATAAACACTTATAAATAAACATTAAAAAATTGCTTTAATTTGGTGCTATATTTTATATAATCAAATATATCCAACATATGGTCATTTCAAGGTGTAAATCAGACTTAAAAAAACGGACTTGGGAGACTTTTTACATCCTAAGTCTTCAAGATCTGGTGTGTACTTTACACCTGCAGCAAGTCTCTCCTTTGGACCCTCCACGCTTCAAGAGCTCAAGAGACGCCCTTGCCAGTGACCACAGTGTCCAGACAGCACGCGCCCGACCCTCCTCACGGTGGGGTCTGGGACCGGCAGCGGCAGCTGGGAGCCTGTGGGGACTGCTGCGGCTCGGGCAGTGACACGGGACCAGAATGGGCATTTTACCAGGTCTCGTGGTGGGCACATTCGAGTCTGAGAGATGCCGCCATGGGAAAGGTGGGCGTCCTTCAAAGTAAATGTCATGGAGTGAGAGTTTCCCGAGGTATCGGCTTTAGTACAGATGCGCAGGGATGGCGTACAGTTTCCTCACTCCTCTGGCTGGCTGCTCAGAGAAAAATAATTGAAGTAACCAGCCTGACAGCTGACAAGCTGAGTTGTCTGAAGAACCAAGGACTTCTTTCAGTATGTCTCCAGCAGCCGAAGACCCTGGTGTCCAGTAACTTGGGCTCAGACCTTGGAATGGCTTCAAGCAATGGACAGAGTCACGGGCAGTATGGAGGAAAGTATTCCTGTCTCCCCAACATAACTCCCTAGAGGCCTGCCAAGGTGACCCAAATCCTTGCCATTTGATTTACACCTTTCGACTGAGGTTTGGCTTTCCGGAAGCCGTAGACAACGTTCAAAGCTCACATGGAAAGGGGGTGTCCCACAGAGGTTCAGCCTTCCCTACAGCATAGTGAGAATCTGTAGCAGGCAGGCAGGACAGGAGCAGAAAGCTGATCCTCTGACTGGAGATGGAAAAGTTCTGAGGTATGAAATCAAGTGAGCAAAAACTGGCCCCAAGGGAGGACGGAGAGCGTGTAAAGGGGTAGCGGTGAGGAATCCGATGCCGATTCCACAAACCTTCATCTTGTTTCAGTTTGCTTCACTGTGAACCACCTACATGATCGCCATGAACAAATGTGTATTAATCCCACCCGTGCAGAGGTCACCAGGGTTAGCAGGGAAGCTTCTAGTCGGGGGGGGGGGGTGGGGGGATGGCGTGGAGAGGCAGAGGGTATTCAATATATGTGTGTGGAATCCACCGATAATGCCGGTGCTGGGCAGGGGTGGAGACAGACACAGAGGCAGAAGTGGATCTAGGGAACAGAGAGCAGAAAGAGTCAGGCAAGGCCACAGAAGACATGACGTGGATATGTGAGTCTCCTGCACGCATGGCAGCAGCAGGAATTATGCTCTTGCTGCATCCGGAGAGAGAGGGTGATGCCATGTTAACCCAGAGCCAGGCGGGCACAGGAAGCCGGGTTGCCCTTCTGGCCCTTGGCCATCATTAAAGGTGAGCAGCCGGGAAGGGTGAGAATATAAGACTTTTCCCTAGCACGCATCTGTTAGCAGTGGCCAGGAGGAGAATCAAACAAACACGGTGCGAGTCAATCAGTCACTGTTTGAGCAGGTGCCCTTTTCCGGATGAAATTGCGTGTGTTATTTTTAATCTCCCTTGTCCATCTGCTCCGGTTGTTTCCTCTGGCCCAAACTGGAAGGCTCCGTCGCATTACCTGGATGGAGATTTGACCATGCAGTCACCTTCGCGAGGCTGCAGGGACGTGCTTGGCCTCTCGAACACGCAAACCCCAGGAAGTATAAATAGAAATGTTGCTTTTATTTGTAGACTTAATGCGTACAGGGAAGCTGGCTCAGAGGCATAAAAGCTTACCTCTTCCAATTCACTGAACTTTGGGCCCATAATTCTTGCAGTTCAGAAAATTAAACAGAGGTCAGCAATTTATGCCTAAGGTACCGGAGGTGGAGAGCCAAAGCGGCGCTATTAAACCCGGCAAATGTGCTTATGTGCTTTCCATTTTCTCGGGTGGTTTCTGCTGGGGTCCTCCACAACCAAATTGCTGCTGGTTTATGGATTGAAAAACCTCAGAGTGAGAGACAGCTTTTCTTCAGCAACTTCTGCCAAATGTCAGGATGGGTTTGGAGCCCAGGAACCCCTCGGCCAGGAGGTCTCTGGGGAGCCCAGCTCCCGCAATACCGATGTGCTGTCATGACCATCAACTTTAGTCAGTGCCCAAAGGCACCCAAGAGCCGGCTCATGGCCAACAGGAGTTCCATAAACTACTAACAACTCCCCTACTTATATAGGTGGATTTTGTATTTGTAGATTTTTCTTATGACAGACTTGTGTGCGATCCATGCTTCAGTTGGAAAGCAAGTCCTGGGGGTTGGATAAAGAGAAACATAGATGCCTAAAATCTCTGATCTGTATCAGATACCAGTGGATTGGTAGTGACCTCAGCACAGCCTTGCAAGGAGCTCCCAGAAACGCTAGAAAGGAAAAAGCTTCTCAGTCTCTTTAACTGCGTGCTTGAGAAAAGTCACTGAAAGTCTAGATTCTGTGGGAAGACCTGGGAAGGGCAAAGACGACTGTCAGGCACATGCTCCATGCTTCACACCAGCACCCGGGATGAGTTCTCAATTAATACTGATCGGCTCGGAGATGCAATTCCAGGCTTACCGCTGTCTTCCTCCCATGTTTATGAACATCCGAAACACCCTAACACCCAGACAGGGACTTTTTTTAGATTCCAACCTTATTCGGCAAGTCATGCATCTGGCTGCCGTGGCCTTTGACACAATACACTGAAAACCAATGATGGTGAACCGTGAACATCCCCCAGGGTCGAGCTGGACTAACTTACATCAACAGTGATGTGGAGCTCCTGGAAGCAGGCAGATCCAAGTTGGCCCTGGTGTGCCTGCCTGCTGCTAGGACCCATGCTGTTGCAAACACTCCTGTTTACATCAGAAAAGCTCCATATTTGCTTGGCAAATAATTCAACAGAAATTAGAACATTCAGTTCCAGTTTGGCCTGGTAGCCTCATGTAGACAGGGCTAAAACTTTAGTTGCTTTTATGAACTACTAAAGTGACCTAAGATACCAGGCCTAATGGAGGCTTTCATGTGGTCATAGAATTGAGTCTCCTGGTTGGATGCAAGAAGCACAGACACATGAAAGTGGAGGCAAGAAGGAAAGGGGGTTGGGGGGAAGTCTCCTTAGCCCTATAAAATTCTGGATCCCAGTTCTTAGAGCCTGTTTCTCACACCAGGGCAACCCTAGGATCCACAGGAATTCCGTGGAATACATACTCCAAGACAGACTCGTGCATTTTCCAATTCTTAACAATTCACAAAAAAAGAAATTAAGATCCAGAGATTTTAAGTGGCCTGTCCAAGACCACAAGGCTGTGTGGTGGACTGTCTTTGCATCTCAGTCCCAGCCTCTTTCTACCACAGGACAATATGATGAGAAAGGGAGAATCTTCCGTAGCCTGCTAAAGATGGAGCTCGTAAGATTTCATAGCCTGCCTAAGATGTAGCTGGTAAGATTTCATAGCTCATAGACTTGAGACAGAGTTCAAGGTCCAAGGAGGGAGTAACGTTTTACTTCTCTTAATTGAAGCTGTGAATCCTCTGTCTTCCCTTCACCAATCACTGGTGCCATCTTGTCTCCCAGGACTGCAAGCAATGGCAAAGACCTGGGACCTGCCCATCTACATTCTAAGAGCAGTTGCTCGCCGGCCTCTGAAAAGGGCTGAACTGTGAGCCTTATCTTCTTTTGCCTCACATGTGCCATGCCCACTTGCAAAAATGAAAGAGAGAAATTTCCAGAATGTGTATGAAGTAATGTTGTTGCGATTGTCAGCCAGTTCCTGTGCACCAGGCGTTGGAATCTCTCCAAGCCATTGGTATTACTTCTCCTGGCAGATTGAGGAAGGGATCAGAGAAAAAAAATCCTAAAGAAATATGGCACAGGTGACAAAAATCAGGAAAATTAAAAAGAAGACTCAGCCTCCAGAGAAAGTAAGTAGCAACACAGATGTGAACATGCTGATAAAACAGGCAAGTGGCTATCTTGCAGGTTTAAAAAAAAAAAATCCAGTGATGGATCACCATGCCGGCAAATGTTCCACGGTATTGAAAACAGAGCTAGCCACAAAATCGTTCTTTCTCCAGGTTTTTTGTTTGGGTTGGAGGACGCAACCTCAAGGGCACATTTGGAGGAGATGTGTGTGGTGAGGCAAGGCGGAGCGCTGGCTCCTGCAGCAGTGCTCTGGGCTGATAGCTGTTCTCCTTCCCTCCTCTTCCCCCGACACCCTCCCCTCTCCCCAGCACAGGAGAAAAAATGCCTTACAGCCTCAGGGAACGGACACACACCCCCTATCAGGCACTTGCAAGCACAGACCTGGGTGAGCTGAGCAGATCGGATCTGCTGTGTCCTCTGACTGGTTAACTGTAGGTTCGAAGGAGAGCCTCCAAGTGGACTTGCACCCACAGGCGCTGTGTTCTAACACCTGCCTTTAGGAAGGTCAGAGAGAGCAACGTCTGGCTCTTTCTAAGACTTTCGGGGGCACTCTTAGAATGAAAGGGGCTCCTGGCCCCACACTCACTTTCCCCCCACCCCCTGATTTTCCTCAAACACACTCCATCAAACTAGCTTTTGTCCTGATTCTAAGTCACACTCCAGGGAAAAATTAAAGATGTGTTCCTGCCTTTAATTGGCTGCAGTGGATTTCAACAAATATTTGTAGGGTGCCTACTATGTGCTGATTGCTGGGCTAGGTTATCGTGGAGGCCATAAGAAAACACTTGGCATCTGTCCTGCCCTCAAGAAAGCCTCCTGTAAGCAGAATGAGTTATTGCAGCTGTAACTGAATGCAGGGGGGCTCTGAACTGCCAGAGATCAGGAAGGCTGGATGGAGGATGACTTCATGAGTACCTGAGATAAGGCAGGAGGGTGAAGAGCATCCCAGGAAGCAGGCATGGCAGCAGACAGGTGCTCAGGGGTGGGAGAGCATGGAGAAACCCTGTGTGGCCCAAGGACAGGGTACATGGAACATGGGCTAGAAGCCAGAAAAGGCAGGTTGGGGCTAAACCTAGAAGTCTTGAACGTCAGACTGAGAAATCTGGACCGAAAGAAGGGAGGCTGGGGCTGTCGGTGAAATCAAATCAATCAGATAAAATGAAGAAAGTTATGAATGAGAGCATATCCAAAAGTTCCCTTGAATGGACAAACTGTTGTTTTCCTTGTCATTCTGCATTTGATGCCACTGAGCCTCCAATGGAAAGGAAACCAACATCTGAGCCAGGCAGATGTGTCTTCAAGGTGTGATTCTACTATTATTTAGCTCCAAACCTTTGGGCAAGTCTTTGCAATGGGTATGAATTAGCTCACCTCCTTACGTATTAGAAGCATCACATTGTCCTCTTTTTCCAAGTCAGAGGAAATGTACCGCTGGGTCTTCACCAGCAGACAAGAAATGTGTTCTCTGTACCATTTGGGGGTGGGGGAAGGTCAAGGGCTGAGCTGCCCCTCCGAGGGCATGTTCACCAATCTCAGAAGACTTGTCCATCCAGAGAACACGGGGAAGGGCCTCTGTCCTTTAGTCATCTCGGACTACTTGATATCTTAATGTGTGAGCCCTCATGGCCTATTTGAAGGTGGAGGGCTCCATTTTCTCCATGCCATGCTTATCATGACGATCTTTCATTACAGATCCCCAGACATGGCCACAGAGGGTGACCAACTGTCCTACTTTACTGGGGACTGACGGGGTTTCCAGGAAGCAAGTCTTTCAGTGTTAAAGCCAGGAAAACTAGGATGAACTGGGCACCCTGTTGGCACTCAGTGTCCAAACCTATGGCACTCCCATGAGAGACCCTGGTCTACCCAGAGCTCTATCGGGGAGCAGTACGGGACGAAGACTACCCTCCCACCCATCTCTCAGAGCCAATTCTACTTCTTTAAATCAAAGCACCAACCAGGGTGCAGGATTTCTTCCAAATACCTGGTAACTTCTGTTTTTGGCTCCGAAACAAAAAAGTTACCAAACAACTCCAGAAATGCAGTTCAGAAGTCTGAACAAACAGGCCTGACCATTCTATCCATAGGTAATAGGAGGAAAGTGCAGGGATAAAAGCAAAGGAACAAACTACTCACTTATTCTTCTGAGAGACTGATCAGTCATTCAGCCAAAAACCACACACATTGATTTGGGCTCAGGTCATCATCTCACAGTTTGTGAGATCGAGCCCCATGTCAGGCTCTTGTCGACTGCATGGAGCCTGCTTGGGATTCTCTCTCTCCCTTTCTCTCTGCCCTTCCCCGCCCTCAAAATAAATAAATAAACTTTAAAAAACAAAAAAGATAATGGCATTGGTTCTCAAATCTAGATATATCAGAACCATCTGAGGAAATTTTCAAAAATACAGAAGGAAGGACCAAAAATCTGAATTGCTTTAAGTTTCCCAGATAATTCTGAGGTGATCAGGCTGGCACCGTTCCATTAATCCTATTAAGAACCATTATCCTAGTGTATTAAAAGAAATCCTGAACATCTTTTTGACATACCTACTTATCTACTTTATAATTTGTTAAATAAAGCGAAACACTACTGTCATGTAGAATCCCTTTCAGAGTGTTGAACTACGCAAGCGAATGCACTATAATATTAAGTACAGACACGTTAAATCTGACAGACAAATGCTTCAATGGAGACACGGGGCTGGTCAGAAACCAGAAGAGTTCTACCAGACTGAGTGATTTATCATTCACCCATTCAGCCAATGAGCTGACAAATTATTATTAAGCCATGTGCCAGGTATTGTGCTTGGCTCTAAGAATATAAATATGAATAGGGAATCGTTCCTGTATTTCAAGAAGACAAGGAAAGTGATAGCCAAGCTTGCTTCCTGAAAGTACCCAGCACAATGCTCTTGAAATTGTAAGTTTGTGACATTTTATTAGGAGCCTATGCAGCTCCATAAGGAAAGGCCATACTTATGCTCTCTTAATCACATTTCATCCCCCTGGAGTTAATTTGTTTATTCCATGGTGAATGGTCTCATTATTCATTACAAATAATACAATACTATATCAAAGGCTACCTCCTCCAGGAAGCCTTTCCTGATCACCGGAGTGAAAAATAATAGTTTTCTATGTTGTTTTATTTGTTTTAGGTCACACCCTATCCTTGTGGTATTTGTTTTAAAGTCATCTCTCTTTCCTTGTAGTGTTGGCCTGTTTGAATGCTGTTTTCTTCAAAATATTTTCAGAGGAAAAAATCCATTAAAGTATGCTAGCCATCTCTTTCCCAGGACCTGAGTGCCAGCCCATGAGAGCTAGCATGATGCCTGTACCCCTGGCCACCATATTGCAAATGCTCGCCACCAGAAAGGGCACTACCATGCCTCTCTGCAGTGGCTGTGACTTATCCAACATGTCCTTTATCTCTGGGATTTGTTTTGCGTGTATAGATCAACAGTTCTGACACGTAATGACTGAGAAAAGGTCTGCAAATTATAGTACTGGAAAGAAATACACGAAGAGAAACATGATGGATGTTGAAAGGTAAGTTTTGGAGCAGCTTGAGAATTCTTCGGGGAGATGACCATGGATGAGAAAATAGGGTAAAAGTCAGCAGGCGATCAGAGATTAGTGGGAGTCCTTTGACATAATGAGGGCCCTAAAACATCACTGTTGCCTGAAGGGCTCCCAGACAATTGCATGAATGGACCTGAAGGAACACTGCAGGGCACAGCTTCAGAGAATCTGAAGGGGAGAGAGGGGCCATTTGCCAACGTACAAAAGAGGGAACGCAATTCCGCAAGGACTATGCCATAAATAACCCTTCTAGCTCCGAGTCAGTTAGAGTTCCCACTTCCAGGAGGGCATCAACCCTGACAAACTGGACAGGTATGATTATTTCATCCTGAACTGTAAACTCTTTCAACAAAACATCCTGTGGCCCATTCACATTTGACTTCCTAGGGACTTGACTAGAGAGTCATGCCATTAAAATGAATGAATGGATGGATGAATTTCTAAATGAAATAGGCCACTCACCATCTCTGACATGTCGCTTAGGAAAAAAAAAAAAAAACACTCCAAAGTTCTGAGCACAGATCATTTTTGTCAGCAATCTTCCAAGTGTCAAGGCCTTCCCAGAGGAGACCGGCAGACAAAGAATGTAGGGCTGGTGCTGAATCAGGCTCAAGCTGTGGATAAAGGCTCAGACTTGTCACAGTCTGCCTTTCAGGGATAGAGATAATCAGACAGTCTCTGGGTTCCCAGGGAGGTCCCATATTCAGTTTAATGAATGAGAAGAATTAAGGGAAATGCAGGGTTCCTCCAAAGGAGAAGTCTTATCCAGGCCAGAAAACAGAATGCTCTGGAAGTTCTGAGGAGACAGTGAAGTGAGGGTGGGAGAAGTCGGAAGGGGTGTGGCCAATTACTACAGGGCAGCAGTTACACATCCGATGGGCTTAGACTTCACAAAAAGAGGTCAGAGCTCATCAGCCCATTCCACAGCTCCACAAGCATAAAATCGTTTGTATATGGTCTGGAGAAGGTGTCCTGAAAGTCCAGGTTGGAGGTTTGGCCCACCCTCCCCACAGAGAAGTAAGCACACACCACACCAGCAGGTACTAGGGGGAGTCTGATGGGGGATAGGGGAGACCCTGCACCAATAAACCCAAAGAGGAGATTCCAAAACTCTTCCCTCCTCACCTAGGCAATGCAGAGGACGGAGAGCACCACCCTGCAGGATGCTGACGTGGCATTATCCTCACCCTCCAAGGGGAAGGAAAAAGTGGACTGGCAGTGAGCCTGAGTCTGGCCCAGGTTTATTGTTTGATTTTCCTCTCACCCAACGCACGCACCCATGTGCACGCACACACTGGGGAGGTGGCGGGGGTAGAGAGAACGACGTTGGGCACCTTTGTGGAAACCATGTGATTTCATAGGGTATGAAGTGGGAGACTGAAATGCTATCACTATAACAACTGACATCACACCTGCTCTTTCGAGGGCAACCGTCTTTGCTCAGTAAATACTCTGATAAGCAGCTTGGGGCAGAGAGTGAGACACAGAGCATAATAAACAGATAGAGAGATGCTCTAAGGAGAAGAGGAAAGGAGTTTGCATTTCCAGCCCAGAGTGAAGCTCGGCCAGTACTTAGAATGACAGGGTTTGTGAAACCCTCCAGTGGCCGGGCACCCAAGACACATGAAGAATGAGGAGAGACAGGTTCAATGTGAAGGCTGTATTGCTACAATTTCTTACCTTCCCAAACTCCTTATTAAAATCTACTAATCACAAAAATTGTTTTTATGAGTAGAAATTGTGGCTTGGAAGAGCAGGCTTACATTTTGTGTTTAGGTTGATGTTTTGTGAACCAAATTTTGTGTTTAGGTTGATATTAGTGACACAGAAACAGCATAAAAGGGACAATGAGATGATTCATAAATGGAGGAAGCAAGGGTTTGGAGCCAAGACCAAGGAGAAGAAAATAATTCCTTTCCTAGAAATTCGCAGTAATCCCAGGGAGCCCTGTGGACTTTCACTAGAGGTGAAACTGAAGTTTATCCAATCTCATCTAGATCTCAAGAAGAGAGTCCCCAGCAGACAACAAGGTTATGGACTAATAACAAATATCTGCATAGGCTGGGGTTCTCTGGTTCAAGCCTACTCACTACTGTGGAATCTCCAGGTCTTACCTTCACTTGCATCAAGGTCTCCCCAAATCTTTCCAGAAGTTTCCGAGGTTATGTTGTCCACATATGCCAGAATATGGGCTACCTGCCTTCCCTTAGTGATGATCGCTTTTCATCCTTCCCACTGGCAGCTGGCCTACCTCTTATTACCACAGGTGTTATTGCCAGTCGCTGGCCACCCCTCCCCCGACAAAGCTGCACTCCCATGAAGTCAATTAACTCTCTGAAGTGTGGGAATTCCACATTTTTTAATTATCTATTATTTCTATATAACAAACCCCTCAAAAACTTCGTGGCTTAAAACCACAACTGATTATTTCCCATCATCCTATGAATTGTCTAAGCATTTCTTCTGCTTCACAAGGCGTCACATGGGGCACTAGGATGATCAAAATGGTTTCATTCACAATGGCTGGGGGCTTTGGTTTCCCTCCAACAGATCTCACCACATAGCTTCTCGGGATTCCTCACAGTATGGTGGCTAAGTTCCAAGAAAGGTGAAAGAAAAAGCCATAGATCTTCTAAGGCCTGGCCTCACAGCACCATCTCCATCACATTCTATTGGTAAAGTCCAAGAGGAGAGAATATATGCTCCACTTCTTGTTGGGAAGGACAGGATGGCAAAGGAAGAAAGCTGTAGTCACCTTTAACTTACCACAACACCCTACACTCTCTCTCTCTCTCTCTCTCTCACACACACACACACACACTCACTCACTCCAGTTCTGTGCTTCCTTATACTAAATCTCAGAGCACCCTCTAATTCCAAGCTCTTGCACAGTCTGTGTGAGAACTACTTGGTCTATTTCTACTAGCAGTTCCCTAATCCTTAATACAAGTCCAGGAGACTCTGGTAACAGGATCAGTCTACTGAATTAATCCCTTCCCCTGCCAAGCAGTCTCCTTCTTCCCAAGCTCCCTTGCCTTTCAGTCACCCACACTTCCTCCTATGACCAGCCCATTTATCAAAGGGCTTGTGTGTTCTTTTGAAGCTTTCATTTCACTGGCTTACTCAAAAAACTGAGTTCACCTTAATCAGAAAGATATGCACGTGCCATCTTTGATGAGGGGCTGTGAAATGTCTCCACTACTTATCCAGCATTGGCACAGAGATGACAAAATCTTCAAAGTGTCGTGATAGCCCTAAATTACCGGAAGCTCCCCAACTCCAATCAGCGCAGCACTTCTGCTCTCTGAAAGTGTGGCTGCACTGCTTGCACCTCAGCTACTTCAGAAAAACTCCCAATGAGTCAAGTTCCTGAACTCAACCGAACTGGTGTTCTTCCAGAATTTCCTGGTAGTTCTGGGAAGCTAAAGGGGGTGAAAAATCCAACCCCCCCCCCCCTCAAAACAATTTCCCAGCCTGGTACAGTCTCTGACCAGCCTGTGTCTACACCCAAGACCAGCAAGAGATGTGGAGGAAAAGAAAAACAAAAAAGATAGGAGATAGAATTAGTTGAGGAGGAAAAAGAGGAGCATAACATTTCTAATCTCACCTTGTCTCCTGTCTAGAAAAAGGCTAATGCTGCTCATGCTTTCCTCCAGTCCCTTCCATCAGCAATTAAGGCTTTGACCTTGGCCAGCTGGGCCTCAAGGACAGTTACTGTTTAAGCAAATTAACCCATAGAGAAGGTTCAGTCCAACCTTTCCCCAGTCCAAGCTTCGCTATTCAAACTGCTCTGCTCCCCACTCACCTTACAGAAGAAACACAGTTGAGAACACTTGATAACAACCGAAGGGACAATAAGAGAGTTTCTTTCCATTGTAGCTTCCAGCCAACTACTGACTTTAGTTTCGCTGACTGGTTATGAATCTTAAAAACAAAGTGATACTATTAGCAAGTGCAGGGAGTTTGTGATAAACTACCGTGTTTGGTTTATATTGATCAATCGCAACTCATCATGCAGGCAAGTGGGGACACTCATGGTATTTCCATTTTCTGGAGATTATCAGGAGATAATCTTCCTGGTAGAAACGTAGGAGCAACTCAGAACAGTGGATGGTGGGTAGCTGATTGCTCTGTTATTAATTCTTCCTATCATCATCCCATAGAGAGGCAAATTTCTAATTCACATGGATGTGGACCTTCATCTGGAGGCAAAAACAGCAAAATAGGTTTTCCTCTAATGAGAAAAATCGTGTAGAACAGGAGAGGTATACCGGGCTCCCCACTGCGCACCTTTGGTCTGAAGGTCACGTCCTTTTCCCTTCCTGTCTCCCTCTATTGTCTACCCTCTTCTTCACCCATCCAACTCAGACTCCATCTTCTCTAAAAGCCTCTCCCTACCCCTCAGATGAGGCAGGCAGTGGTCTTTTGTGCTTCTCTGTTCCCTGTGCACAGCCCCAGTACTGCACTGATGCCAGTGTGCTGAAGTTACTTGTTCATGTGTCTCTTGAGAAAAGGAGGTTGATCAAACATTGTGTCTTCTGTTTTGCACCATTAGATCCCAATCTCCTGCCACATAGAAAGTATCGAGTCTACACTGAACAGAATGACATCTAACACACTGCTGTGTGACACTCACCATCCTCCTCCTTCTCCTCAATGATACCAAATAAGTTATATTACAAGTCTCACAGTCATGAGGCTAAATTGAATGCATCTGAAATAAAATTTGAGCCTGCGTGATCTCTGCTCTCTAGAACAAGGTATGTGAACATTTACATCATTGCAAAAGAGAGTAGCACTTTCCTATTATTTTCTCTTTTTTTAGTTTTTTTTTTTTTGAGGTGGGGAGGGGCAGAGAGGGGGGGAGACAGAGAATTCCAAGCAGTCTCCTCATTGTCAGTGCAGAGCCCAATGCAGGGCTCCAACTCAGAAACCATGAGAATCATGACCAAGCCAAAATCAAAAGTCAGATGCTTAACCGACTGAGCCACATGGGCGCCTCTTCTATTACTTGCTTGACTTAATCTTTGAATTGCTTTCCCAGTAGGAAGTCATCTACATTCTCTCCTGAGTTCCTACTGAACTAAAGACAGGTGTCTGTGAGATGTACATCCATCCTAGGATTGCTGTCCCACTGCCTCATGAGACCAATTTAGGACTTGCCTTCCAACTTAGGACCTGCCGTCATCAACCCTGTTACATGCACACTCCCCCACACATAGGCTCATAAACATTTGCAGACGATTTCTGACTTTTTCTTTGAAAAACCCACCCTAAGCTTTTCAAAACCCTAAGTACCCTCGATTGGATTTCAAATGCATGGAGTTATTTTTTAATTGCACTCAAAAGAATTATCTTCTGCTTAGCTTCCTTTCACAGTTGGCCAATGCCAACCTTCAAGGCCCACGTGTTTTCAGTTATCTTCTGGTGAGTTTCCTTTTTTTTTATACCTGTCCAGCTTTCCAAAATCAAGGGTAATTCCACAAAGGCTCTACAGTCTTTCTGTGGCCATCCCAGTACATTAGGATGGACCTCAGAGATTCTCTGCATTTGGGTTGAATTATTGCAGCCATGTAGATGAAAATTCTCAGATTATGTAAGATGCACATATATTTTCTAAAAGAAATGGTACATGAACACATAGATAGATAAGGAGGTAAGTGGGTAGATAAACAGGTAGATAGGTGGTAGATGGATAAACAGCATTCCCCTAATAACTAGCATTCTGAGATGACTCACTGCTCTCCTCTGGGCCTATTTCTAGTTCTCTGAAATTGAGGATTAGTGGGTCACTAAGCTCTGTTCAAGGCCTTTGAGTCTATGAAGTAATCCATCACCAGCTATGAAGTGGTCAGCCTGCCTTCCCATTTCACATTCCCATTTTCACTACCATTGTATCTGTAGTCCCTTCTGACTGCCTCTATGGATCTTCCCAAAGGAATTCTGGAACTACTGAAACCTGCTTTCTTAAATTTCATTTCTGTATTGCCCTGGGATTCTAACACTTCTCAGTTCATAGCCCCTTCCCCCCACAGGGGCTGGTCACCCTTTAGTCTTCAAATGCTTTCTTCATGTTAACAAGTACCAAAGGCCCCTGACTTCCTTGTTTCCTATGGCAAATGGTTCTAAAGTGACCTGAAAAGTTCAAGTAACTTCCTTATGTGCCTCACTCACTGACCTCCAGGGAAGTCGAGCCCTCTGGTTCACCCTGGCTCCCAGTCACCTGTTTCTAATTGCATCTGTCCCCGTATTTGCTGCAGGCTCCAGTTTCACAGCCTGGGATGAGCGGTGTAGGGGACTGCCTTCCCCAAACACCTCCAGCCTGAGAGTAGCTGTCACGGATAGCCCCTCGTTTGATAGCTTGCCTTTTAATATTTATAAACAGGAAAGTATTTTTCTCTCCCCCGCTTGAAATGTATATATTCAGTCATTAAAAGGCATTGACATTGCTGAGGTAGTGGCCTGCCGGCAGATTTACAACAGGAACTATCTCACTGCCTGCAGGCCTGTGTGTTTTAATATAATTAAAAGGCTTCTGTTCGGAATCTTAGCTAATTAATATTCATGCTTTCCTCCTTCCACCTGCCATTCCCAATTTGCTGTCTGTTAGGAGATTGATCATGACCCAATTAATCCCACCACCAGTCAAAGCAAGCAGGCAAGGGAAGAAGGGGGGAAATGCCATCGTAGTGTTGGCTTCTTAATGAGGAAAGAGGCATTTTAACTGATGGAAATCTTCTCTTGGTTTATGAGGAAAGTTGAGGAAGAGTCTCTATAAATACGGGGACTTGGTAGGAACGGGACAGCTGACCAGGAATTGTAGATGAATTGCTCACACTGAAGTGAGTTCAATTTATTATTTTTTAAGAGTTTTCGCAAGCTTCATTCATGCTGGAAATCACAGAACAGGAATTTGAAGACGTAGGTAATAGATTTGTTTTAAGTAAAATAAAGTGAAAATGACAATGACAGTAATCACCATTCAGTAACTGAGAAAACTATCCGCACAAAGAAAAGTGGTTTACCTATAGGGACTTTTGAGAGCCAAACAGATTCCTGGATATAGTCACATGGTCACTTGCTTTTCTTTGCCCCGCCACTGCTCAATACCAAAGCTTAGGGGAGCCAGGGTGACTCAGTCAACTGAATGTCCGGCTCTTGATTTTGGCTCAGGCCATGATCTCAGGGTTGTGAGATCAAGCCCAGGTTCGGGCTCTGTGCTGAGCTCTGAATGTGGAAACTGCTTAAGCCTCTCTCTCTCTGTCTCATAAACAAACAAACAGTCAAACAAACAAACAAACATAAAAGCTTACCAAGGGAAACTGTTTTGCTTTAAAAAACAGACTAAGAGATGGGGCCGTGGGTAAGGGATAAGGATAAGGATATTAATGATTGAACTTTTCTCACATGTGTGCAAGCAGGCAGAAGAGAAAATATAACTTTCTCTACTTGACTTTAAAGGCCAGAAATGGGAATGTGGTCAGCATCTGTGATGAAACGTTCAATAGCCATACACCTGAGTTAGAAGGAGATCTAAGGAAAGCAACCACTTTAGGGCTCTGCCTTCCCCACCTAGTTGCTCTCCCCAGTCCTGAGTGTCCCAAGAACACGCTGTCTAATGATAAGGGCGAGCCCGAGAGAAAGCCACCAAGCAGAGCACCTCACATTCAGGCTGGCTGACATTTCCCAGTGGCCTCACCGCTTTGAGTCTCATCCATAAAATGGGAAAACAGTATCACCTTCAGAGGATGGTTCTGAGGACTAAATGAGAAAACGCCTTGTAAGTCCCCAGTGAAATGCTCAGTAAATACAAATTCAGGCTGTCTCTCTCCTACAGAACAAAGTGCAGAAGTGACAGCTACTCCATGGTGTAGTGAAGACCACTTTTCCAGAAGGAATCGAGAAAGATGGGGTGAAGAGGAACTCACTCTCTTGGCCACACAAACGTATAGCAGGTGCAAAAACCCACAGTGGAGTTTATCACCTTTAAGCCTCTCTTGCCCAGTACATTGGGTATTAATAATGGAACAAAGAGGGATTATGGAAACAAGATAAAAATAAACCTAAAGCACTGGGTTTATGCAACAGGTACATGTCGTTTGTTCTCCTGATGAGTCACCGGTCTGAGAAAGCTGTTTAGCTTCAGCAGAGTGTCCACGAACAGGCTGCAGCTGAACTGTCCTACCACGATCCCTCCCTTCGTGAGCTTGGGGCTTTTATCTCTTAAAAGTCTGGGGGCACCTGGGTGGCTCAGTCGGTTAAGCGTCTGACTTCAGCTCAGGTCATGATCTCACAGTTCATGGGTTCGGGCCCCGCATCAGGGTCTGTGCTGACAGCTCAGAGCCTGGAGCCTGCTTCAGATTCTGTGTCTCCCTCTCTCTCTGACCCTCCCCTGCTCATGCTGTCTCTATCTCTGTCTCAAAAATAAATAAAATATTTTTTTAAAAACAGTCTGAGCGATTGTTTCCTTCTGGATGAGACCGTGTAGGGACTGGATTGCTGCCCCATCCAACCAGAATGCCTTCATATAGTTTCCAATTATCAAACTCCCACTCATCCTTCAGGGCAGCACCAAGTGTCCCCTTCTCTGAAAACCCATCCCCATTAACCTGGTCAGAACTCACCACTCTTTACTTTGCATCCCCAAAGAATACTCCTGCCCTGTTAACATCTATGAGACTCTCTGCCTCAATTAATGATGAGAATACATGCTAACAGTTATTGAAGACTTTCCGAGCACCAAACACTGTGCTCAACGTTTTACTGGCACTATCTTGGTTAATCTTGGAGGGGTTTTTCTTTTTATTCTCTCCATTTTATTGGTGAAGAAACTACCGTTCAGTGAATATCATGAACATCTCACCCACAGAGATGGTAAAACAAGACTAGAAGCAAGACGGTGAGACTCCAGAGCCCCCATATTCTTCGTCACTGTTGTCTCTTCAGCAATGCTTAGTTCATATTAAGAGTTCAACAAAGATTTGTACACAGAACAAGGATCATGTTAATGGGATGCGGAAGTACACCTGACCACTGGCAAAACCCACTGAAGACATGCATCAGAGGAAAAGGCTCTCTGCTGTCTGTCATCCTTGTCACCATATCCCCACTGGGCCTCATTTTTGGTCCTAGCCACACCTAAGATATTATGCGAAGTCCAATATTTCCTGGAAACAGATTCCACCCAAGAAGAAGGCTGTGGAAAAATAACACTTCTCTTTTTAAGTCTTATATTTTGTCAAAACGTTCTTTTTGGCGATGAGCCTAAATTGCAATGAAACAGAAGTTGACTCTCTCTATTCCACTCACACTCTCTCTCTCTGTCTCAAAAATAAATAAAGATTTTTAAAAAGATTTTTAAAATGTTGGGGGGTGGGGTGCCTGGGTGGTTCAGTCGGATGAGCATCCGACCTCAGCTCACGTCGTTCAGTTCACGTTCAACTCACGTGAACTCACAGTTCATGGGTTCGAGCCCCAGGTCAGGCTCTGTGCTGACAGCTCGGAGCCTGGAGCTGCTTCAGATTCTGTGTCTCCCTCTCTCTCTATTGCTTCCCCACTCGCACTCTGTCTCTCTCAAAAATAAATAAAGATTTAAAAAAAAAAAAGGAAACAGAGGCTGAATCTGAATGATTGGAAGCGTTGAGGAGGTTTCTCTATTGGAGCTTTGATTTGTTATGCCAGATCCTAAGGGGAAGGGAAAGGCTCCAGAGGCTGAGCTGGGTTAAAGTCTGAAGCATCAAGGCATATCTTGCAGTCTCCCTAAGACGGACATCCACAAAACTGGGGTAACAAACCTTACTTTCCCGTCCATGTGTAGATCATGTGTGTGGCAGCCCTTGGGATGAGTACGCTGTGCTTTTTGGAGAAAGCTGTTAGGGCCGTGCTTCCTTAAAGATGTGTTCACCTCAGCTGCCTGTCTTTAACTGAGCCCTGGGAAGAGGCTTGCAACGCATCCCCTTCCTCCTCCTGTAAGGACTGCACGGCAACGGGATGCAGTGAGTAACTACAATGTTTCTATAGGTCTTTCAGAGAAGAACTATGAGAGGCAAAACAGCCCACAGAGTTCAACTTTCTCCTTTTACAGATGAGGAAGATGAGATCAGAGTAGGAATTTGTGGAATGAGAGATTGGCCCTGGACCGACGCAACATGGCTGGTTCCAAGAAGAGCTAGGATGGGGACTAGGACGCTGTGATTTCTCTTCTTGAAATCCGAATTGTGCTTTCCATTTCATACATGTTTCATTAAGTGAGAAATGGAAGGGGAGCACCCATGAGGGAAAGCGAAGAGGTAGATAGTTCCTTTGAAACAGCTGAAGAAAAAAACAGGGAAACACTTGGTTGCTGGTAGTTTGGAAAAAAAAAAAAAAAGGAGAGGAGGGAAGAAAAACAAATTAAGAAAAAATTTTATTTGAAAATTTAGAAAACTAGGGGCGCCTAGGTGGCTCAGTCGGTTAAGCACCCGATTTCAGCTCAGGTCACAATCTCATGGTTCATGAGTTCGAGCCCCATGTTGGGCTCTGTGCTGACAGCTTGGAGCCTGGAGCCTGCTTTGGATTCTATGGTTCTCTCTCGCTCTCACTCTTGTTCTCTTTTCAAAATTAAACATTAAAAAATTTTTAAGACAATTTAGAAAAAATATAAGAAAACAATATACAATAGGCTATAGAATACGAGAAAAAATAAGCAGGATCATTCACAATTGATAGAAGGACTGTGTCATGCCTAAATTTTGAATTTGTGAAAATCCATCAGCCTCCGGAAAAATGTCTGGTGAGACTGGTGCTCAGTCTGGTGCCCAGAATCAGTCCTTATTCTCAACGTGGTGCCTCTCATGTAGCTTTTGCTCATTTGTACAGAGGCTGAAATGTCAAGGTTCTGTTATGTTCTACTAAGGTTTTTAAATCTATTTTGATCAACTTTATTGAACAATAATTTCCATAAACTAAAATGCCCATTTTAAGTGTACAGTTTATTTTTTTTGCATATATCCTTGAATTAGTGTTTTTGTTTGTTTGTTTTTTTTTACAAATAGTTTATTGTCAAATTAGTTTCCACATAACACTCAGTGCTCATCCCCACAAGTGCCCTCCTCCATGCCCATCCCCCCCTCCCACCCACATCCATCAGTCCTCAATTTTTGTCAGCATTCAAGAGTCTCTCATGGTTTGCCTCTCTCCCTTTCCCCCACCATTTCCGCCCTTCTTCTCCCCTTTGTTCCTCCGTCAAGTTCCTCCTAATCCTCCTATACGTGCAAACATATGATATTTGTCCTTCTCTGCCTGACTCATTTCGCTAAGCATAACACCCTCAAGGTCCATCCATGTTGCTACACATGGCCAGATTTCATTGTTTCTCATTGCCATGTAGTATTCATTGGTATAGATAAACCACATCTTCTTGATCCATTCATCTGTTGATGGACACTTAGGCTCTTTCCATGTTTTAGCTATTGTGGAGAGTGCTGCTATGAACATTGGGGTACATGTGCTCCTATGCCTCAGCATTTCTGTATCCCTTGGGTAAATTCCTA